>NC_071122.1:20533333-20835000 GCF_024256425.1 Clarias gariepinus
TGCCCCAGAATGATGAGAACAAATAAAGGCCTGGCAAAACAACTCGAGGGAGGAACTTAGCATTCGGTCATGTCCAAGGGTTTCTGACTTCATGTTTTCATCCAAGATGAAATTCCTGAATGGTAAATGCTACAGTACACTTTTTCTGCTTAGCTGATAGTCTGGACTCGTGTTGAGAGTTTTATTTAAAATATGTGGTGATTTATAGAAGCCAAACAAACAAACAAACAAACAAACAAACAAAAAACAAAGTATCTTTGTTCTTAAATTTATGGACCTGACTGTATCCATGATTTTTTTCTCCACTTGCTAAGGTTTTATTTTCTTTGCTTGTTTTCCAGTTTTTCATCTAGACAACCTTTTTCTGTCTACTGTTTATTGTTTTTCATACAGACAGCAAGTAAATGAGTAAATACAGTTAAGTAAAAGTGAGTTAGAACAAAGGAGAGAAATGGAACACTGAGGAAAACATCTAATAGTCTGAGATGAAAACTGTAAAAGACAATGGCAATGATGATCGTATACATAATTATCTGATGCTCTTTTACGTGTTTATTTTACTCATTTATCTTCAGTATGAATTTATCCAGGTCAAGGTGCTGCTGATGGATTTCATTACAGGTGGCTTTCAGGACACCATGCACACACACCCACACACATATGCGCGCATTCACACCTAGACATGACCTGAGCAATTAAATAACCAAAAAAGATGAATATCTATCCCCTGCTACACTGGATAAAGTAATTCAGTAATTAAAAGCATAAGCAGATCAAGTGTAAATGTGTCACCGCCATCCATTTCTGTAATCAGGCATTATGGTTATTGCGAAATGAAGAGTTTTTATAAAGAATTGAAGCATTAACTAACACTATTTAGTTTTAAGTGCTTCATTTTTGCCCTTTCAAGTGGCATTCCTGCTCTAAAAGTTCTGTGTATGAGTGCATTATGCGCGTCATGCACTTAAACACAAATCTAACTTTTTAATGCAGAATTTCCCGATATATAAATCAGTCTTCTTCTTTTTTTCCCCTCTCCTGTCCATTTTAATGAGTAGATGGAGCTTCAATTTGAATTGCAAGTGAGCTGAAGTGGCTGGGGTTTGAGTCAGGGGTCAGGTCCCTCGTCGACAGGGACGTTTCTATACTCCTAATGGGTTTCTATCGCGTATGCATATCATAGACGCTTTTCTGCAAAATGCTAATCCTTCCACTCTGATCAAGCGTCCTAGCAGAGCCACCGCACGTCACGTTCAAACTGCACCAATCCAATGTTTTTGTCACGGGTTCCGTCTTCATCCTTGCTTAGCGTGATGGGTTTATTTTTCAAAGTCTGCGGAGCATGAACTACAGCACAATCATTGCATCACGAAGCTGGAACATATGGAGACATCTGTTCCCCAAATGTAAATGCAAATTTCGCGTACAACAGGAAGGGAGGAGTGACGCACTTGCTTGTTCATAAGTTATACTCTGTGCAATAGCTTTTGTTCACTGATGTAGAAGAGTGTGCAGGGCAAAGAGGCATGAAATGAACTGTCAATAAAGCTCCAGTCAGAAGTAAATGCGGCTTAAAGGCCCTTTTACACCTATTAGTCCAGATCAGAGCAAAATTAATACTTAATACTGAGCTCTGTGAATCTATTTTGTCCATTAGTTAGAAATATGGTGATGGAACAAGGTGCAAGTTTGTGTGGAAAACACTTGAGAAGAAAAAAAGCTGCATGGAAGCTGTGATGAATAAATGATAAGTTGAAAATATATTAAAAAAAATAGTTTGAAAAGTGTTTTTCTCTTTGTTTACCTCAGTCCAAATATCGAAAACACATCTGCAATTGGGCTTAGTTTAGCAATTCACATCAATATCTAATATCAATCAATTAATCAATACAAAAAACAAACATATAACATACTGCAAAAAACTTATTTGATTTAACGGTTTACTTAAAATGAAACAACACTAGAGTTCACTTACAACCAGACCAAGATACCGTATGCAGACACCTTTAGACCAGTGGTTTTTCTTGGCTTCTGTGTTCACTTGACCAAAGAACCACACCAAAAGGAAAACAAACGAGGGTTTGAATCAGAACTACCCATCGATTAACAACTTTTGCATCATGATACTACTGTCCTTTATTATATGAAGCAACTCGTAAACTTTTTGGTAAATGAAGGCATAAAAGCTGATTGACATTTACAGAAGGCTTCAAGCACAGTATGGTGTTGAGACTTTTAGCCGCAGTAAAACATTTGAATGGTGCGAATGTTTTAAATAAGGCTTTGCATCCATGAATGGACCTTCCCCTTTGTACGGTCCAAGCCATTTTCACATGTTTGGGTCATTATTGGAGTTCCTGGGAGGCTATAGTTTCAGACGATCATGTTCAGGCAGTCTGATCAAGGCTCCAGCGCACTGAGAAAACTTTCTACCTTGATGGTATCCAAACACTAGTGAAACGCTGAGATAAGTGCACTAGTGTAGCAGGGGATTATATAAAGAAATAAAGACTTTTTTTACTTTTACAACTGTGTTCTGGATGCCATATTCTACACACTTAAAAGTCCCACTTCGGTTTGAACACCGGAGGGAACCGGAGGTTGAAGGCTTTGCATGATGTTGAAGTACAGTCCTGCTGCATGTGTCTGACTAAAAGCTCCAGTGACCACATGGCCCTTGCACATTCTGACTCTCCATCCTAATGTGTTGTTCCTGTAAGACTCTCAGATGGATCATCATCACAATAAAATCAAGGATGCTGCTTTTACACTATGAGGTTCCACATTTAGGACCTCCGCTCTCCGCTTCTCTTATTTCCTTCCGCAGCTATAGAAAGCTGAGCATGTCTGGGATTCCGCTTTCATTAATCCTGTCCGGATCAGATTTAGGTGAAGTGACTGTGTTTGTGCCGTGATGTTCGGCCAGGCATACGCGTGCTTGTGCTTTAGAAATCATTATCTGGCTGACAAATGGACGGCCCTTCCTGTCACCACAGGCCCACAAGGCTATATTCGGATGCCATGTTTAACCCCTTAGAACCCAGAAGTGTTTTTTAAAAAGAAGGGAAAAAAGGTAATTTTCATGTCTACATAAAAGATGGAGAGAACTACCACTTAAACATCCTCTAGGTTTCTTAGATGCATTTTATAAACTGATTATGTTTTATGAGCTATAATTTCGTAATGATCTCTCTCTTTTAATTAGCCAAGTCTAATATTCATTATCTTGGTGATTTACACATCCGCAGTTCAATTAGCTGAAATAAGATTTCTTGCAAAGAAACGTTCTCAGCTTTTTATTGCTGACTTTTATCCTTTTTTTTTAAAGTAGCTTTTTTCTTTATTCTGTTTTGCTTTGGTTTTGAAGTCAGCCGTTCTTTATAAAGTTTTTCTCAGCACACCAATAATGACACGATCTCACTTTCGTTTTTTTTTTTTAAACAAAAAGTCCAACAAGATGAGAATGTGACAGTAAGCTTCTATTTTTGACAAAGTTTTTTTTTTTTTTTTTTTTATAAAAATGTTATATAAAATTCATCCTGAATTTGTTCTGCTTCTTTTGAACGCGTTATTCAGCAGTAACAACAGAAAGGTCCATTTTATTTTATTATTTATGTGTTGTTTAAAATAATATAAAGTGTGCCATTGAGAAAATCTGTGCTTGTTCCCAGGAAGATATACTGTAGAGTGCTAAGCAAAAGTTTTGACTCACACCTCACTTCTTAATTTTTTTGCTTACAAAGATCCAGACTTTCTTGTATTTTTAAGAAATAATTCTCCAGGCTTCCTGTTGAACTTTTTGTCTCTCGTTTTTTTTGGCTCTTATTTTCAGTCCAGTCCCTGTACCTGACCCGTTTCAGACGTTAAGCCACACAGTGTTAAATAAATTAATCACACACAAAAAAATAAAAATAAATCTAACTTCAGGCATAAACCAGTGAGAAACAGATGATCAGGCTGGTGATTATTATACTGGTGAAGCTGAATGCTGAGTGGTTGGAACAGACGAGAGGGGAAATGAGGTCGCTGCTGAGGTTGTTACATAAATAAGATGTATTTTCAGGCACTATGCAGCCTGTCGCAGTAAAACATTTGTTCCTAGTTTGTTTATTATATCTACATCATTTCATTTAAATTTATATGAAGAAACAAGAGGCACTCAAGACTTTTGCACAGTATTGTTTATAGTTTCACTTTAATTTCAATAGGTCCATCTGCTGCTGAGAGATTCCACTCACCTCCTGTTTTTAGTTGTTACAATGAACAAGCTTGTTTGTTCATATCAGGCAGGTGCCAGGGCGAGAAGTGACATCACTTCCTGTTTGGCGACTTTGCGGTCAGATTTGTTTGTGTGTCGTGAATCTATCCTGCAACTATCTACAGTACTAGCTGTTTATTAAAGATTTGGGAAATAGATTTGTTTTTTTTAGGGTCAGTGATTCACATTTAATAATGATAACTAAAATTCCCTAAACAGAAAAAAGAAAATGCTGTGTGGTGGAAATTAACATAGTATACACTAACCTTGGCATGACCCAGTGAATAAGAGGAAAGTGCAGTCACGTTTATTATTTAGGATAAAACAGTAAGAAGAAGAAGAAGAGAAAAGGAAGAAGAGGAAGCAAGAAGGAAATGAAATAAAAGGGCAGCCAAGGAATGGAAAACAAGAAAAGAAAGCTAAGGAAAAACGGAAAGGAAAACTTAGGATAGGAAAAGAAAGAAGAAGAAATTCAAGGTAGGGAAAAGAAAGGAAATAAAAGGGAAGGAAAACCAAGGACAGAAAAAGAAAGGGAAAAATAAAAGAAAGGAAAGTTAAGTAAAGGCAATGAAATCCAAGGAAAATAAAAAAAGAAAAGAAAAACTATGGAAAGGAAAGGGAAACTAAGAAAGATGAGGAAGGCTAAGGTAAAAAAAAAAAAAAGCAATATGAAAAAAGCCACAGTAAGGAAGAGAAAGAAAAACTAGAAAAAGCTAATAAAAATGAAAAGAAATTAAATGTAAGGAAAGATAAGGAAAGAAAAGAGAACCCAGAAACTAGGAATAATAAAGAAATAAATTCCCAAAATAATCTCCCAATAGAAGAAGAGTTCAACGTTTGAAATGAAAAAAAAAAGAAGAAGAATTGCTGTCATTGCCACTAGTATCACTACCATGAAGCCGGAGCTCTGTCATTCTGTTGTCAGACTTTTGTTGGCGATTCAAATGCTCTCTGGCTCGGTGCGTTTCATCTCCATGCCAGATGGTTCCACAAAGAGCACTTTGTTATACTTCTTGACTGTCATCTAAGATGATCCATGAACATTGTCTCAGCAGGGCGCATCTTCAAAGCCACAAACACAAATGGAGGCTGTTTTATTTCTTTCACCTTCTGGTAATGTTGCAGAAAGTCAATGCCCAAAATCTACACGACAGTTTCTCTTTCCTCACGGCGCTTTCAAGAACAAACAATGCAAATGACGACGCTCGCATCTGTATTCTTGCCTTTAGGGACGCCTTACACAGCCTGAGGTCCCGCCTTGCCTCGCCTCGCCTTATCCGCTTTGCTTTCTGCTAATCAGATTGCCGCTTTCCTATTTCGCTTTATTCAGCTTGGCACCTCGTTGCTGAAGATTAGAACAGAAAATACAAAGAGAAACGATAACACAAGTACAAAACTGTTTTCAGGGAAGTTACGATGCACAGACTCAAAAGAGAGAGTTCCGGGATCTTGGAATAAGTGATTGCTTTGCGACTGCTCTGAATGCGGGATGTACTGTATGAGGCCTTAAATAAGCTGGCAGTTAATTAGCATTAACAGCATCTGCTATAGGCAAGTAAATCAATGACTACTGACACTAGTTCTATAATAATAATTATTTGTTCTTGTAAACAAATTATTAAAACTATATTTAAATGCAATGATGCATCTGTAATATGTCAGATTTTTACTATAGTTTGTATTATTAATCTGAAATACAAAAGACAAAAGAAAGCAGGTCAGACTTCGCCACCCATGACTCCATAGCAAGTTCACCAGTTTTTCTTCTATGGGTTACTTTTTTACAGTATGTCCAGACCCCTGTCCTGTTGGATGTCCTGTTTTGGAGTTGCTCTGATCCAGTCGTATAGCCATCACAATGCGGCCCTTGACAAAGTCACTCACGTCCTCATGCTTGACCATTTTTTCTGCTTCCAACACATCAATGTCAGGGAAAAAAGTTCACTTGCTGTCTTATACTGTATATCCCACCCACTTCCAGCCGCCGTTGTAACGAGATATTAAAAATGTAGCTGCTATGAGTAGTAAAGACGGGGTCATATGTGGCTCACTGATGCACATAGGGAGCAATAGCTGGGTCCGATTCAGTAGAAGTGCTGGTGTCAGAACACTGAGGTCATTACAGTTTTGGTGGCAAAGCAGGTGACATACAGTACTCATGATGTTGTGGCAGATCAGTGTATGATATTGATTGTGCGTATTGAAAGTAACTTACTGAAAATGCATGCATTCTGTAATAAAAAAAAATATGATTCCTTTATGTTAAAGTAAATCTGTTTAATATTAATATAAACCTGTTCAATTATTACTTTATTGTGACCTGTGACTTCATGCCACTGGTCACTTCAGAAAGGGGATATTACAGTACTTACCTTTTTGCAACCTACACATGCACACACACACACACACACACACACACACACATACTGGAAATGTGGAAATGCCGATCAACCTACAACACATGTCTTTTGACTGTTGAAGAACCCGGAGCACCTAAAGGAAACCCAACAAGCATGCGAGAATGTGCAAACGCCACAAATCCAAACCAGAGGCGAGATTTGAACCTCCAACCCCGGGGGTGCAGGGCGACACCGTGACAGTGCTCAAGCCGTACCATTTCCCCGCGGAGGACTTGGTAGTAAAGGTGAATTCCGTCTAGAATGCTCTGATGGTCCCACTTGACTTTTCTCTGATTTGGAACAGACCATCTCTGAGTAGTTCCTGATTGAAATTTGACAGAAGTGGCTTAATGCTTTGACATCTCGGCACCTCTGACACCCTCGAGCCGTAAAAGTCACTTTCATCTTCATCTTCTGCTTCTGCTTCTTCTTTTTCTTTTTCTGCTGCTTCTGTAACAGCTCCTTCAACCCATCAGAGAGTCACTGAGTTTACTGTGGTTTATCGATTGCCGTCCACCCCTGCTTGTTTAATCAAATCAGATCTGGAGGATGTTTCTGAATTGAAGGTATCGATTAGCTGAGACGAAGCTGTCAATTCCTGTGCGAGGAGGTTGTTTCTGAGGAGTGATGTTTGAATGTACGGATCGAGAATTTAAATGGATCTGGCATGATGGATCAATGTGGGTTTTTTTTCTTTTTCTCTCCCTTTCCCTCTGTTTCTCGCTCTTTTTTTTTTTTTTTTTTTGAAAGCCTATCACCTGGGGATTGGAGACTTTGATCCAAATCCTTATAATTTGTCACCCGTTTTGCTGAGACGGAGTTTTCTCATCCCACGCTTGTTATTCCGAAGCTGTTTCAATCAATGAGAGCGCTGTGATTTACCCATTTTTTTTTTTTTGGGACGCATTTCTCTGACATACAGCAATCACTGCTAGGCATTTGTGTGGCACAGATTTGTTTCTAACTTTAATCAATCCCACAATCGGTGTGAAATTGTATGGTGATGGTGGAGCAATAAGGGAGGAAAAAAAAAAGCCAAAAGCTCACCTCACTTCTCACATCTATTTGTTGAGGATAAAAAAAAGAAAAAGAAGAAAAAATCACTTTAATATTCTTGATGCTGCTAAAAGGTCTTAGGAGTGGCTCTGGTTATATAGGCGGCGTATAACTATTTTACAGGATCGTTAAATCCTTCGCATCTATACTTTGTATCCTGGAAGCTTATGATGATCCCAGAAAGAGCCAGTCCATGAAAAAGAACAGGTGTATTCATTATCTTTATACCCAGCACCTTTTCTTGGCGGACTTCTCCCTTTATTTGTACGATGTACCTTAAGACCGGTGATTTTGTCGGATCTTGTAATTTTTTTTTTTTTTTTTGCCTTGTGTTGCAGATCACTGGCTGAGGCTTACGGGTCCTAATCCTACCTGACAGCTTAGTGATAATTGCACAGGCAAGGTAAACCCAAGATACCTGCAATCCAACGAGCACTACGCCTTTTATTGACTGAGGTGAAGAGAAATCTCCCTCAGACCTAGGTTTAATGCCTTGTGATATACAGTATTTATAGCGTGAGAAAATACCTCTCGTGACCTACCGCAACTCCGTTTACACTCCTGTCATGCAAGTTTTCTAAAATGCATTACCTGCTAATTAGGCACTGTTTGGCCTTGAGAAATGCATTATTATTATTATTTTTTTCGAAGATAGGTGCTGCTGTCAGTGACCTTCTTGCACAACGCAGCCTCGATGCTAAATCAGGGTGTATGAAACTCTTCCAGTACTCAACTCAAATGAAAGGCCATAGAGATAGACGATCTCCTTGAGCACCGGCTGTAAATCTGCCTGGTATTTAAAAAGACTCATGTCAGGTTTATGGAGCAAATATGAAGTCATAGAGGCATAATTTCAAGCCCTGCTCCTCCTCTAATATGTTTATTTATCATTCCTTTGCAACATGTCTGGGATCTGAGTGATGGGTTTGCTATGTACAGTACAGTGTTAGAGCAGCTTACAGTGGTGACGTTTTTTTTTTTTAATCACAGCTAGGTGATTGGGAAAAATGTTTTAACCCTTATCTTAATGTTTTAACATACATACAGTACTATGCAAAATTCTTGAGCCAACCCTTGTTTTTTTTTATGTTAATTTAAAATTAAATTATGTTGATTAAATAAAAAAATGCTTTAAAAAGATCCAATAAAATATGTTACAATCTCAGCAGCAACCTCATTTCCCTTCTCGTCTGATCCAACCACTTAGCACTCCATCAGCTTCACCAGTATAATTAGCACAGTCATCATCTGCACCTGTCTCTCACTGGTTCGTGCCTTAAGTTAGTTTCTTCGCTCGAATGATTCATACAGTCATGTGTAAAAGTTAGTACCCCCCCCCCTTTTTTTATTTTTATTTTATGTGTGTAAAAGCATAATAAAAATCTGATTGTAGCATGTCTCAGTATTGGGCAAATCTATTACAACCTTGGACAAACAACAACATATACAGTAATTCTCATCATAGAATCTTTTTCAATATGGAACACTTAACTCTTTCAATGCTTTTTTGGTTTACCAAACAAAAAACATTCCACTGGACTGATATTAAGAGCCAAAAAAGTCCTTCAGAAAGCCTGGAGAACTACAGTATTTCTCAAGACTGCATTCAAGAGTCTTTGGAAGCAAAATGTGAAGAAATTAGGGGTAGCTCACAACTTTTTTTTGATATTTCTTTATCATTTTGATTGTTTTTTACTACATATTTTTTCTTTTCATATGAGTAATGCATGGACATTATGTAGCTTATTATGTGATAATAATAATAATATTTTGTAGTATGAACCCAAAATGGGTGAGCGATACGCAGAGGGGTATATCGGCTTTGCAAATGTGCTTAGAAAATGAAAGTATGATGTTGCTTGCAAAATAAATAAATAAATAAATAAATAAATAAATAATGAATAAACATTTAATAAAAACATAAAAACACCATGTGTATAATACAAAATTTACAGTTTATTATGTAACATTTTTATAACATGTTTATACCCCACGGCATTGTCAATTTTTAATTCATTTTTTTGCATCTGATTCAAAGCTAACCTCAGGTTTATTTTTTTTTTCCTTGCAATTTTCCCCCTAATTTCTCTCTGCTAACTCCACCCACTTACAATAAACAGTAACCCATGTAATTGGCTAGTGTCACTCTGATTGACAGGGAAGGGACAGTATATCATCCCTCCCCCACAGAGAAAATGACACGTTTTACATTTACATTTAGTCATTTGGCAGACATTTTTTTTATCTCATTACACATCTGAGCAGTTGAGGGTTAAGGGCCCAACAGTGGCAACTTGGTTGTGGGGTTTGAACCTGGGATCTTCCGAACCGTAGGCCAATGCCTTAACCACTGAGCTACCCCTGTTTTATTCTCTTGACTCCTTGCTAGGAATGACAGTGGACTTCTTTGTGCTCTATATTTGTTGACATGGTATTGGTCTTCTGTAAGAAAATGTTTGTTTAATAATAAATTTAATAAAATTTATTTCGTTTTGTATAGCGCTGTGTAGCGGTAAAGCAGTGAAGAGAGGACTCGTAGTTGCTGTAGGAACGTGGTATCGGTTGTTGTGTTGTATTCCTTTAATTGTTGAGATCTATTTAATAATAATAGTAATAGGATTTATAACAATAATGATACTTATAATTAACGTTCACTTGTTCTCTTTACTGCTTATCCTGTTAAGGCTTGCAGTAAGCCTGGAGATTATTCCAGGGAACGCAGTACAGCCCAGTGGGTCCCAGTTCATCACAGCACACACACTTACTCACTCTTACACTGCGGGTGATTTATCTACCTAACCTGCATGTGTTTGCACTGCGAGAGGAAACCAGGGTGCACAGGGGAAACCCACCGTGTATGGAAGGGACACACAGACACACATCGTGGGGTACACCCTAGAAACTAATACTACTACTGTAGTACTACTACTAATATTAATATTAATAATAATAATAATAATAATAATAATAATAATAAGTATTATTATTATTCTATCATCTTTCAATCTGCTATAATGATGCATTTCAAAAATGTGTGTATGAATACCACTTGACTCATTTAGGTTAAGTGTTTGGACCACAATAAAATCAACACTTTTGTTTATTTATCAATTAATTAATTTATTTATTCATTTGTATTTTCCCCCCAGAAAAGGTCCGAAATGCACCACATCCCCAGAATGAGCCACCCCATAATCCATCAAACGTCCTTTGCTTCTGAAAGAGCTTTAGAAATGCTGCCTAGCAAGCAAATATTGAGATGAGATACATTGTTTGTTCCCTTTTTTTTCCTTTCTTCCCCCCCTTTTCTCATTCCCAAACCAACTCAGATGCTGTTTCTGCGGTGCTCTGGATGATGTACGATGTAGGCAGGATGTTAAAACAGTCAGACATTTTGTGCCAGCGGCACGGTCGGGGCTGCTGGCACACGGCTTTTGTTCCTCTGAAAGGAACATGATGAGGAGCATTTATTCCTCTTGCCTTCTTTGTGCGCTGTCGGTATTATGCTGCGGGTTTTCCGTCCGTGTCCCGAAACTCTCACATGATTGTGTCTCTTTTTTGGTGCTGTCTTCATTCTAACACGGACTCGGAGGCGCGCTGGAATCTTTTTACCGCTTCCTAACGTTTCCGCTGTTATGCCAAACGCTAATCTATTGCTGTTTTAGAACAAAAACTCACAGGAACTGAAGCGAGACTTGCTATTTAAAAATCATCAGATAAAAGAACTCTGCTTAAAATTCTTTAGAAGTTGCCCGTGATTCCATGGAAACAATATGCGAAGAAAGAATTTCATCTAGTCTAGTGTACAGTATATGGGACAAATAAATGCTAACTACCTTAACTTCCTGTCATCTCGAACCACTGTCAGGTCTGCTGCTTACTAGATGTTTGCTGTCTCCGTACTAGAGAATGCTGTAAGTATAAATCCCATCAGTAGGTGATCATCAGGTGAAAAAAATGTTTTTAAGTATACACTCGAGTGGATGTGACATTTAACTAAAAGTAGGTTCGTTTATGCGGTGGTATGTTAAGATACAGTACGTTCAGTACTGCTCTGGAAATGATAACGAATAGTGAAGATAAGGATAAAGAAATTAGGTTTTCAGGTTCTGGAAATCAATTAGGTACACACACTAACATGCTTTTACTCTTCTTCAAATGTGAGACAGCAATTTGACACTTTTACTGTATACTGTAATTATAACACATTATTTCAGATTTATGAATGGTTATAAACACTTACTGTACATGGAGTCCTTGCCAAATTGCAAAGATTTTATTGAGATTTTGAGTAAACAACGTGTTAATGCGTTATCAAGGTTGTTACTTATAGCATGTTAGAGTTTTATAAAGCATTATTAGAATAAAAAAAAGGAATCATAATTATACCACAATTATACAATCGTTAATTCCGACTACGAGTGGCGATAATAGATGGTAACAGCACTGGGATGTTTATCAATATGCATCACACCACACCCCAGGTGTTCAATAACATCTGTCGGTCTCAGCATGGATGAAAGTTGGTCCGTATAGTCCACAGTTTTGAGGAGAGAGTGGCTCGCTGCCAAAACCCACATTTAAATCCAAAATCTGTTAAGGAGTTTGATGTGATTCTAAAATGTAAATTATGTCAATGTAAATCTGTCGATTATAATCTTAACTTTTTATTCTCCTGAACTTTGGCTACAACATACCAATAAGAATTTAAAAATACTTTCACTTCTGTTATTTATACTAACCGCCGGTCGCCAGCTGCACCAGTCACGAGTATATTAGCACGGCTTCTCACCTCATGCTTATTAACGCCTCACAGCCGTGCTGATATTCAGTACAACAGCACTTCCTAGGTGCTTATGCTAATCATGTGTGAAGGATGATTCTATAGGGCCAAGCTGGAGTCGTCTGTCATCCTGAAAGCAAAAGAGGGACACATGTGAAGCATTGTGTGTGTGTGTGTGTGTGTGTGTGTGTGTGCACGCTCTGCCATTAACCTGAGGGAGCAGCAGGGTGTGCAGAGTGCTGATGAGTAAAGTTCTGGGTCAGAGAAGCTCAGAAAATCAACCTTGAATTGCATGATGCTGTGACTTAAATCATGGCTGCCGTTTTTGATGGAAACAGCAGTGACACTGGACATGGGGCATGGTGTGTGATGACTTCTGGGATTTCCTTGTGGGTTGTAGCTTTTTTCTTTTACTCAAACTTAGAAATAACAGAGTAAAAAGGGTTCTCCTCAGTACTATAGTATGTAGTATCTGCTAACATGAAACAATTTGCACTACAAATTATTTAAATAATTATAGAAAAACGTGTCAATAAAACTAAATACACAACAGAAAATTTAGAAGCATGACAAATTAATGAAAGATCGAATTAACAAAAGACAAACATGACAAAACAGCAGCAAAAATAAAAAATTTATTCAAAAGACATCATCAATGCCACAACACAAAAGCAAATCTGAAAATACCGTAAGTGAGCAAAATCAGCAAAACCAATAACAAACACAACAGTAAACTTAAAACAGTACAGAAACACATCAACAGCATCAACTCAAAACGGAAACACAAAAACGAAACACAAAAGCGAAACTAGAATCATAACTCCATGGACAAATACACAACAGCAAATCTAAAAGAACAAAAGCAAAAGTAAAACACTTTAGAAAATCAAACAAAAAGGACAACTTAAAACACAAAAACTAAAAAGCAAAACTAAAAACACAAAAGCAAAGCTAAAAACAATGTTGAAATCTAAAAACACAGCTCTAAAAGCAAAGCTAAAAACAATGTTGAAATCTAAAAGCACACCTCTAACAACAAAAACACAAAAGCAAAACTAAAAACACAATTTTAAAACCAGCTCTAAAAACAAACGCAAAACTAAAAACACAGCTACAAAACAAGCACACAGCAGAATCCCCGTACCTCTCTATGGAAATGGAGGCTTCTTCCAGCACATGACTGGAACAGCACATCCAGTCATGTCCAGTCATCCCCTGAAGTGTTTGCTTCTTTTCTTCACACACATCCACAGTATATATTTCTCTGATAGGGATCTAATGCCACATTGATGTAACTGTAATTTTATGCAGTTGGCTCACTATGAGAGCAATAAACACTCATACTCACTGTACGTAGCCAAGTGTAAAGTGATTCGATGGTTTGCATCACATACAGTTAGGAAAAAGAGTTAATAACAGTTTGATAAAAATTATTTGCAATGAAGTATTATTAAGTATTTCTCTTGGGTTTCGGTGCACAAGCATTTTTCTTCTTTCGGTAAGCGAACATAAAATGGTATCGAATGCTTTTCGAACGCTGTAAAAAGTATCATTTCGCACTCAACCCCTTACATCATCCACCTTATTACTTGCCAGACTCTTTAATTGTATTTTAATTACATGTATTTCTACTTACTTGCTCTTTAATGTGATTTCAGGTCCCTAAACAAGTCTCGGTTTATTAAATAAGCCATCAAATCACGCGCACATTTGCTTGGAAGGCGTCCTGTAGCAGCAGGGTAATTTCAGCCTGATCAGATCATCTGATCTGAGATTATCACACTGTCTAATGTAACACACCGTGCTAGTTTAAAACCCAACACTCTAATTTTCTCATGCGCTATTTTAATTTCACTACAAACCCGATTTATTTTTGCCTCCAACATCATTTTTTTATATTTATTATTAATTTTAAAGCCCAAGCACTATGACAGTAGCCCTACTGCATGTAGTCATAGTTTGTATTGTTCTTCTAAGGATTTTTGTGGGACTTAACATGTTCTTGAAAACCAGCACACAGGTTGGAATCTGCTGCCATTAGGATACCTGAGTGGCTGGGCCCTAGGCGAGGCACGGGCCTTCAGACAAGATTTTGCTGCATAGCTTATACACATTTGCACATATACAGTACATGCGAAACCCAGTACACATTTAGATATTATTAAGCTGAACAACTTTTGCATTGCATGTTATGCGCTCTACGCAACAGGAAGTCGGTTATTTTGGGTTGTTTGCACAATGCACCCAATGGATTTTAATATACTTCTCCTAGGAGATTTATACAATTGCCACCAAACTGGGCCAGTGAGCTCTCCAGACATTGAGGATGCAAAATTGCGAAGGGATTTTTCACATCTTAAACACTTTAAGCCAAAAAAAAACTGCGCCTGTGTGGCGATAGCGCATGTGCCTGGGCCCGAATATTGTTGCTTGCAATTATATTTAGAAATTGTTTTTACAAGGTATACATATATACAGTATAGAAAGATGTTGTTGTTTAATGGTTCAACTGTAGCATACAGTAAACCCCTTTTAGGGTTTATTAAATACAACAGGTTCTTTAGTAAAATTCTGTTTGTTCAGATCTCCGAATCTTACCCACTATCATGAGGAAAGTTAAGATTTAGATTAAATTATGTTTTAAATGTTAAACTATTATATTATTATATTACATATGAGAAATCATGTTCATACAGTAATTGGCCACCACAATCAAAGCTAAAGGAGGTTAAATGAATCTTAGTGCACATGATTGTTATGTTTAAAGTGTAAAACGGTAAATGCAAAAAATTTGTAGTTGAAGATATTTGTCGTAGTGTTTGGGTTAGTGTTAGTGAAATGATATGGACTAGATATGTTACCATTAATTAGAACTGTAATGAGTTCTCAAGCTCAGCAGTTTCTGGGGAACTGGAGAACTATATAACCTCTATATACAGTATCTTGCAATTATAAGTTTCCCATCCAGTTAAACAAAACAAATAAATGTTTACTTGTTTACCAACAACATTAGTCTCCATGCTGTCTTACTGTATATTGGACTGTGACGCCTGTGTACAGTAGTTGAACTTCTTGAATGCCTGAAGTTGAAAACTTGCCACGTCTCAAGATCTTACAGGATCTGACCTGGCATGGGATATGTACACATTTTTGGCCAAATCTGACCCACTTGAAACCCTTGAAACAGCAAGTGTTTTTTTTTTTAAGTGGCAGATCTTCTTATTCATAGAACAGGACAGGATAGTACATCTGTACAGGGTTCTACGCCTTGCTCAAGGGCCCAACACCTGCAATTCGGTGGTGCTGGGGTTTTATCCTTGGACCTTGGATCAGTAGTCTAACCCCTTAACTATGAAGCTACCCCTTTCTCTCGAGAAGCCCATATTCACATCCCGCTTGCCACTTTGATGGCACTCAGAAGAACTAAAAGCACATTCCCTCTGGCTTAATCTTGTTGACAGCCTGGATGGATACATGAGAAAGTCTAAAACTTTTTTTGTTTGTTTCTGTATATAGCATGGGTCTGAGGTAGCAGTGAGGCACTTGGATTCAGGCTAACAGACAGCTCATATTTCTCCACATGTGTCTCCAGGCATCTGCTTTGACTGCCCAAAGCAGCTTTATTAAGTGTCAAGAAATGAAGCTGGATTGTCTATCTACTGTATGTTATCACTGCTCATCCGTGTGCTGTTTCCTCTTCCACATCAGGACAGGAAAAACAGGCTGTATGATGGGCTCGGATATAAAGGGAGTACGCTTAACCATTACCAGTGCACTCAGAGTAGGGCGGGTCAGTGTTCAATTTTATGACCGTTCTCATCGGCAGTACGGTGTGTAATTTCTTTGCCTTCCCTTGGGCACATCGTGGGACGATGAGTTCCACAGTTCCCTGATTCCTGCCTGGGTCACGTACACTAACGTATTGACATTCTGGCCCTCATTCTTGCTCATAAAACTGCAGCCTGCTCTCTCACTCTAGACCATTAGTGGGGTCATGCCGCCTCAACTGAGCAGTAATTGTTATATTAAATAATCACCTTAGTAACCTGATTTTAATTCCTAGATTTCTAGACGACATTGCTTTGCCCCGCAGATATGGTTGCTACAGTAATCCGGGTATTGTGTTTACTTCGAACCTGCTTTGTTTGTTTAGTTACTTTTTTTTTTTTTTTGCTTATTTCCTTACCCAGCTAATCCTGTGCTTCGATTTTCCCACTGCATAATATAAATCTGAACAAGGATGCGGACTGATTTCTGGCAAACCTGAGACAAATTCAGTGTTGCAGTGGGAAAGAAACGACAAGATTTGAGGGCATATGTTTTTTCTTGCACAAGCATGATTGCATTTGCAATGTAAAGGCAATCTCCAGACCTTATTACATGGATCTTGAACCCAGAGGCTTAGATGATCAGATGTAAGTGGGAAAATGACTGTTAGGATGGTCAATAACAGGATCAGAGTAATGTTCATCTGTTGCCAGCTCTGTTTCCATGGGCAGGTGTCAGATGAGCTTGCCGTGTAGGACGGGAAGGAGAAGTCGGATGTGAAGAATGCCTTTCATTATGGAAATGATTATTTTACGCAGGGCATGCAGAAGGAGTCGGTGTATATTTATATTCAGATATTTAGATTGGTTATTATTGAGCAGTTTCGCTGAGTTACAGTGCTATTAGTCTTGATTTCAGCTGTCGCGCCGTGGCGTATGGAAACAGCTTTATCTCATTTGGAAATCAAATGGAGTGGAGTATGATTGGTTCCGTCCAACTGTGGCAAGGAGAAAATGTCCATCTGCCGGAGTAGTTCTGCAGCCCTCTGCAATGAACTGATGGATTGAATTAGAAATGCGCACTCGCCTCTCTCATACCGCTGATATGAATTTCGAACTGTCACGAGTCAAGGCGATGTAGTTACACGGAAAGTGAACCTAGAGTGCAAAATACAAATCTCAAAACTGGATCCTGTAACACATTCTTATAAAATGATTTTTTTATGAATTTAGGAATTAACTATTGAATAGCCAGGTCACAAGACAATTTGTGTTTCCTTCCTGGATTTTCCCTCCTTCGTTGTGTATTTAAAAAGGGATAAATCATAACGAATACAAAGAATAAAACATGACTTTATGATCATAAGATGTGACAAGGATGTAAAATGTCAGATGTACTTTTACCACCAATGAATTAACTATTCTCTTATAACAAAATGCTGTATTCCTCTTATACCACATTTGGCAATGTTGTATTGTTGTTATTCATTATACTGTACCTAAATGATTGCCAGTGCAATATTGCATTTAAATTCGTTCAACAAGTACCTGAAGTAAGTGATATTTCAGCCGTGTGGAACAGTGGCGTAGTGTTTGATTTCCACCTTGGGTGTTTGTGTGTGGTGAGTCTGCGTGTTCTGGCACTTCCTCCCACAGAACAAAGACTTTTCCGATTAATCTAACCTGCAATTGCAAATTGCCCCTAGTGTGTGAGTGAGTGCTTATGCTCCCTGTAACGGACTGGCACCCAATACAGGGTGCACCCTGCTTCGTCACTTGGTTGTTTATGTAACAACCTCAGCAGCGACCTCATTTCCCTTCTTATCTGATCCAATCACTCAGCATTCAACATCACCGGCCTGATCATCTCACACCATCTGCACCTGGTTCTCACTGGTTTATGGCTTAATTAAGATGCTTTTTACTGCTTGAATAATTCAAAGGTCACTGTTTGGCCCAACAAACAAAAGAGCATGAGATACAAAAATGTAAGTCAGATTTATGAGATACAAAAATGTAAGTCGCTCTGGATAAGAGCGTCTGCCAAATGTAAATGTCCTTCTTCTTCTTGAGCATTCCTCTGAAACTGCTCAGGTACAGGAACTGGACTGAAAACCAGAGCTAAAAAGTCCTTCAGGAAGCCTGGAGAACTATTCCTTAAGACTACATTAAAAATATGAAGAAATCATGGTGACTCAAGACTTTTTTCGTATAGTACTGTACATCTAATAACAACAACAACAAAAACAAGCTGGTGGTTGTAGTTGTAGTGTGGATATTTGGTTACATACAGTATAGTAATTTAGATTATTAATCCACATGAATGCATTATCGTTATTGAAATGATAGATTATTACAATAAGGATATTCGGAGATCTACTGTAAGAAGTACAGTAAGAAACAACTCTCGGAGAAAACAGTTCGGAAGTCGGCACCTTCCGAATTAGATTTAACAGCACTGTTGTAGAAAAAGACTTCCCATTAAGAAGTAATGGAGATTTGATGCATCTGATCCAGTTTACCGGTTGGGCCCTGCATTTGTTTTTACTACCGATGCATCAGAGGTACAAAGTCAGTGTGCTTTTCCCCTTAACTGTCTCAATGTAACTAACAAATCAAACTGAGCTTTATAAAGCCTTCCAAGGAGGACAGCCCTGAACGACAGCCGCTGCATTTAAACCGAGAGCCTCCAACATCAAACACTCTCTCTCTCTTTCTCTCTCTTTCTCTCTTTGCTCCTCCTCTCTGTTCTTGTCTGTTCTTTTTGAAACCGAGCCCTAATTTCTCGTCCCTGGTGACTGCTCAGTGGCGGCGTGCAGTGGGGAGAAAGACATCCGTTAATATGATATCTGATTTCCTTCCGCCAAGCCGAACATGAAAGCAGGGGAGACTGATCGTTTGCGCCATGCTCGTCTGGCTCTGGCGTGTCCATTGTGCCATGAATGCAGCAATGTAATCATCTTCCTCCAAGAGCAATGGCCCGGTGTTTAAGGCCTGTCATCTGAGGTGACTATTCGCTTTCATCCAACTCCCAAGTAGCAGCGTCTCTCTTTCCTCCCTGACTAGCTGTGCGTAATTATTTCGCAGATTTATGACAGTAGTAATATATTAATATACAAGCGTTGGAGGGTTGTGTGGGCACTGTTGATGAATCCAGAGGTGAAACAGAGACACAATGACATGCAGGGAATATGTATTAGTTACCTTAGCTTTAAACGAATAATATATAAAAAGAAACTGTTCATGTTTATTTATTTATTTTGTCTTTTTTTTTTAGCACTCACTGGCCAGTTTAATAGAAATACCTGTCCCTCAGCTCATTTATGCGAGTCCTCTGTCAGCATCACAGATACAGTACAGGTCAGGGTCAACCCAGATGGCACAAGGTGGCACGGTGATCACCATGGCATGATCATTTTACAAGCTGCTGATCTCCTGGGATTTTTTTTCTTTTACACACAGTAGTCCAGTACACTGAATAGCACATCTACAGTAATGAGTGGCAGTCCTGTGGGTAGAGCTGCTTTTTTTGGTGAACCAGATCAGAAGAAAATGGTCAGAGCTGACAGGAAGGCTGCAGTAACTTAAAAATAATCGCTCTTTCCAGCCATGGTAACGAGAAAAGCTTCTTAGAAGACTCAGGACACTGCACCTTGAGACTAGAAGAGCAGAAAACTACATCAGATTCTGCTCATGTCAGAGAAGAACAGGACTCCGAGGCTACAGTAGACACAAGATCATTGAAATTAAACAGCTTTGGAAAGATTAGATAATGGTCGCCTAGTCCAATCCATTTCTAATCCTGCTAATAACTGCTTTTTTTCAGCCAATGAATATAGAAATACATAAAAAAAAAAAAAAACTACAGTATGTATATACAGTACATACTGTATATATTCGAAGAGAAAATGCAGGTTAAGTTTCTGGTTCAACTAAATGTACCTTGAAATGAAACCGTATACTGTATTATGAAAAATATGTTTGAGTGAATGAGGGCAAGGCTATTTAGTTTTACTCAATTTCCTGTGCACAAAGTCCCTGCAAAAGGCACAACCGCTCTCTATGACCTTAATATAACCTTATTCTACACAACTATGCAGACTATTCATGCAAATGCAAGCATGAAACAATGGTGTGGATGTTTTGCTAATCACATACCTCACTGGTTCAAATGAATGAAGTATGCTCAAAATCATGATGTAATATATTGTGGTGAGAAATATCTCTGAAGACAGGTGGCACGGTGATGTTCGATTCCCAACTTGGGGAGTGTGTGTGCATGTTCTCTCCATGCTGAGTGGGTTTCCTCCAGGTTCTCCGGTTTCTTTTCTTCCCACAGTCTAAAGACATGCATTAGGATAATTGGTGTTCCCAAATAGTCCATAGTGGGTGTTTGTGCCGAGGAATGGATCGTCCAGGGTGTACCCCGCCTCGTGCCCTAAAATTTCCTGGAATAAGGTCCAGGCCTCCATGAAATATGAATGAATTTCTCTAAAGTCTTGTGAAGCATTCCCTTTTTTCCCTTTTCACTTGTGCCCAATTATGCAAGACCCCAAAAATAGCTGCAAAGTGTGATTATTTAAAGGCCAATGGGCTTTGTGTTTTTTCTGACTTTTACCCGTGTAATTCAGTAAACTCAGTTAAGTCATGTAGTCCAAAATGCACAAAGGATATATACTAAACTATATTGATTCTTATTAAGAGCAGATTGGCATAGGGGTTAGTGCTGTTAGTGCTGGGCTCACACCTCCCCGTGGTAGGTTTCATCCAGGTACTTTGGTTACCTCCAATAGTCTAAAGGCATGCGGATTAGGCTAGGTGGCATTTTTAAATTGCCAATTGTCAGTGTGAGTGTGTGTGTGTGTGTGTACAGTGATTGATTGGCACCCCATCTCGAGTGTACCCCGCCTTGTGCCCTGAGTTCACCTCATTTAAATTAAATTTATGATTCCTCTTGGCACCGACTGCTTCGAAAATTAAAACTGAAAGCGGCTCCCCTTTCTTTTTGCTAATGTTCTTGCTAACATTCTTGGGACCCATTATGCATGATGTCTTCACTAAATCTTGCACAAAAGGCAAAAAAATCCACAAAAAAAAAACGTATACTCGCTTCACTTGGCTTTCCAGTGATGCAATGAAGTTTTGGACGACTCCCAGATGTTAGTGCAACTTACAGTAGTTGCCGTGATTTGGCTCAGTTTGTTCGTTCATTGCCGAAAATTCTTCGTATGCCGAGGCAAATTTTTTGCAAAATTTCAGTTAAGATGAAAATTCATAAGTTTGTATGCCGAGGTACCACAATATATGGCCAAAAAAAAAATCCAATCATTACACCCTACGTGCTTATTATTATTATTATTATTATTATTATTGTTATAACTTTAGGGAAAATCTTCCACTAAAATTGAGAATATGGCTGTTAGGTATGCGCTCAAGGCACTGCTATGGCATGCTTTTAGTCAGAGAAATCAGACAGGAGACCTTGGCTCTGGTATCAATGGGAAAGGAATCGAGGAATGTTCAGTTTAAGTTTATCAAGAATAAAGAGTATTTCTGTAATTACTGTAAAGGCCAGGAAGTAATTTTTTTTTCTGCACAACACTGTTAAAGACAGCAGAAAATGCTTAAACTCACTCATAAAGTTAAAAGACAATGTAATTATAAAAATTAAAGAGGTTTTATTATTTATTTCCTTATCTTTATTATCCTTTTCCTCTGTGTGACTCTTTTACTGAACATTTTACTGATATTGTAAAAATAAAAGTAAGATACAATTGATGGTAAAAGCATGTTAAAGACAAGTAAAGTGTCCTTCACAACAACCTGGTCATCAAGTCATGAATAACGTATTTTATATTATTTGCAAAGAAGCTTTTTTATTTTTATTTTTTTCAGCTCTCACAGATCTGCACTTTGGAAAGCAATTTAAAAAAAAAATTTACATCCTATTTTTTTTTTTTTTTTTATTAAAACCTGAACAATCTTTTCCCACAACTCATTCATTAAAAGTTTAGGCCAGCATTTACTTTATTCCTGACTTTGTTACTGCAACACGTCAACATTTGACAGGAGTTGCATTTCCTGAAATAAATTTCCTGAAAATCACAAGAAGGTGAGAAATGTGCTGTCTGTTTTTTTTTTTTTTACATGTATTTTTTAAAATGATATTATCTGATCATACTGAAGGATAAGCTGACCTTAAAACTATAACCCGGCTTGCCAAATTATACATTATACATTATATATCAGCATATGATGTCAAAAGCACTGCCAGGTGAATTGAATAACATCGATTATAAATTGTATATCAGTAAAGGCCGACCAGTCTCATCCAATCCCACAGAAAAGCCCATGCAGCACAAACCAATCATTGCTTGCCATGATGGAAAGGTATTAGAACCCCCAAAGCGCCAGAGCTGACGCCAGATCCCCATCTGATCACGCATTCACCAAATGTTCCGGACAAGTAAGTTTGCCCGGGGAGAAAAGAAAGAAAGAAAGAAAGAAAGAGGTGTACCCAGAGCATTGGGAGAACATGCAAACTCCATGCACACACACTTTGAGATGGGAATCAAACCTGGACCCTGGAGGTGCATCGCAACAGTGCTAACCACAACGCCACCATGCCACCTTGTATACTGCATGTACAGTACATTATAAAGTTAATCATAAGAATGCCATGCGTATTTTCCAGAGCCAAAATATATATTTTTTAAGTTAAAAGTATTAAGTCATATTTAGAACCCAAAAAGCAACCGAAGATGAATTAGTCAAACTCAAGCATTTTCTCCAGACTAAAAATGATTTAAACAATCTGAGCGTGTGGAGTTTTTCCTTGACCAATCCCTGTCCTAGATGTTTTAGTGTGTCCTATAAGACCGGTTGAGCGCTTCCGTGACCTGCGGCCTGACGAACTGGCGGATTTGTTCAGCACCACGCAGAAAGTGGCCAACGCTGTGGAGAATTACTTCAGTGCCTCCTCTTTGACCATCGCCATCCAGGTAAACATTTCTCTCATACACTTCTTTCAGAGTCTCACGAAAGGTGTGATCAGTGTATTTGCAGATCCTTCGCTCTTTTGTTCTTCAAACAAATGGAAAGTCCAGTGGGCCAGGACTAGCTCAATAACCGTTCAGTTCTGGGCTCTGTAATAAATTTTGAATCTATGCTGTAAATTGTTTATTTAACCTCACATTGGAATCGCTGGCTCATGAGAGATGGGTGGTGGGAGTTCGGGTAGGGGGCAGCTGCCGCATCACTGACTTTCATTGATTGACGGAATTAAGCTATTGGTTACTCTGTGATTTTTTTATTTTACATTTCACGGCCTTTGTCAAACTGCCGAGGGGGCCAGGCAGAGCAAATTCTGGGGGCATCGCTCACTCATTTCGCCCATGCTTAGAACCAGCCATGAAACTGTAGAGAAATCCCAATAAAGGGATTTTCAATTGCGTGTTGTAACACTGGAAAATGCAGTTATCTAACTTACTTAAAACGAAGTTAAGAGGGTTTTTTTCCTCGCCAACTATATGTACCATGGCCTGTTATGTAAAATATGTCTGCCACTGTTCCTTGTTCTGTGCTAAATGCCATTACAGAATGAGATTTTTTCCCTCTTTCTGTTATCTTTTTACTCTGCAATTGAAAATCCATCAGTGATAATGATCTAACTAATGGATTCTGTTACCACGGAAAAGGCATCCACTTCAGTAGCTTTAGCAAGGAAATGTTAAAGAAACATTGGAACTATAGGCTATTATAAACCATTTGCACTTTCTATTGTTCTTTTACATCTGTCTGTATGTTCTTTAAGGGGTTTTCAAAATAAAATCTTAGTTATTTCACATGCATGGTGAACTAACAGGAGGAGAATACCACCTGCTGGAATAATGTATGCACGAGGACGTCAGAGAGAGAGAGAAAGAGAGAGAGAAAGAGAGAGAGAGAGAGAGAGAGAGAGAGAGAGAGAGATAGTACCTTCGTTTTGCATAACCTTTGATATTTATGCTAATTCCAGACGGTTTCTCTCCCGCTGTGCTGCGCAGCCTGACAAAAGAAAATCATTTCACTTATCTGGCGAAAGGCTATAATCAATATTCCTTCACTCAAAGGCAGTGCGACGAGATTGGAGATTAGATGTGTCTGCTTTCAGCAGATTGTCCCAGGCTGCACAGTACACACAGTTTCCAATAATAAAAAAAAGCCTTCATGCTGGGGTTCTTTTATTATCTTGTAAAAACAAAGAAAAAGGTGTGGGAAATGAAATGAATCAAAAGTGTTTGCTGTGACCCCTTGGAGACTGTTTTGTCAGATTTACATCACGATCTGTGTTGCCCTCCAGTTAAGGATCTGTATTTATCCTAGAGGGTTCATTAGATAGCCCACCAGAGGGGTTCTGTTTTTTTCTATGGTTCTACATGGAACCTTTAAGAGTTCCCCCAGATGACCAACTCAAAGAGTCCTTAAGTGGGGGTGATGGAATGTTTCTTTTCTTCTTTTTTTCAACACTCGTAGAGAAAAGGCTCCTGAGTGGGATCTGTGGAAAAGCCCTACAAGGGTGAGTCAAAAGTTATCCGCACTCCAGTTATATTAAAGCTTTGGTGTACCTGGTGCTGAAACAGCTCGCCTGAACAGAAGCGTTTGGATATCTGCAAACAAAATTTGGATGGATACTCGTTGGCAGGTGAACGTTTCTTAAAGAAAATCATTACTAATGATGAGTCATGGATTCATTAGTATGTGCCTGAGAGTGAACAGGAGAGTATGGAACGGAAACATCCCCAATCGCCGATCGAGAAAAAGTTCAAAAGTCAACCGTCAGCTGGACAATTAAGTAACGCTTACAGTTTCCTGGCATTCTCAAGGGCCAGAAGTATTGGAACATTATCCGGAAAAAGGTTCAACAATCAACAGTGCTCATTACAGTGAGACGCTTATTGAAGGGCTGAAGCCTAAACTATGGATTGAACGCAGTGGACTGCTATCCAAGGGCGTCGTGGTCTTGCATCACACTTTTGCACACACTGCCGACACTCTTCAAAACCTTGCCTTGAGGTGTTAAAGCATCCTCCCTATACACTTCATCTGTACACTTTCACCTGTTTGGTTCCCTGAAAGCATTTCTACTAGTGGAATGAAGACAGCGGTGCATTCGTGGCTCACAGCTAAGCTTAAAATGATTTTTAATAAGGGAATATGAAAGTTTCTAAGCCAGGAGAGATTATTTTAAAGAAATGATGCATTTGTCATTTTTTAAAAGTTAATAAAAATAAATTCTACAACCAATGTGCAGATAATTTTAGACTTACCCTCCTACGTGGGATCTGTCATAGTTCCTCAGGACAGTAGAGACTAAAACAGTTGAGGCTGTGGGTTACTGGGTTACTAATCGCGGAGTCCCAGCACCGTGTAGTTGCCACTGATGAGCCCTTCAGCATGGCCCTTAACCATATATGCTCCAAGGGCGTTGTTACCTGGCTGACCCTTTGTTATGATCCCAGCTTCTTAACTGGGATTACATTAAGTATTTAACTTTGTCTGGCTTTGTTCTATAGCTAACCAAATGGTCAAAGGTTTTCTTGCTTGTTTTGGGGCTCAACATCAAACCAGTTCTTCCACAGGAACAAACCAGAGGGTGGTGTAAACCATTCTTTAAAAAAAAAAATCCTCAAGCTTTCTTTGAATACATTGCTAAAGGCTTCTGTTTGTTCTGGAATTTAAAACATGGCACCATTATCAGTTCCCGCTTTGTACCACAGAGCTTTACGACTGGTTGATTTTTTTAAAGAGTTATCCCAACGTGAAAAATCTGACCACGGAACAGTGACTTTTGTTTATTTATTCATTTTCATTAAAGTGCAGATTTCGACTCATATAGAGTTCTATGCAGAAGATTTTGGATCGGCAAGCCAAACAGCCCAAGGATGCTTAACACATTTTTATTTCAGTGCAGTGCTGAACTATTTGAAGTAAGGTTTCTTGAGGGTTCTTCTTAATAGTTAATAGTTCTTAGACTTTTAAAGTAAGACTTATCATTTCCTTAGACTGGAACAAGAAAAACGTAAAGGGTGATATATTACATTTTCCCCATCTTCAGATGCATAGGGTTTTAGATCAGTGGTTCTTTAGATCAAGCCTTGTCCTGAAGGACCTCCTGTCCTGCACATTTTTAATGTTTTCCTTGCCCTGTCAGACTCACTTCATTCCTAAAAAAGGTTGTTAATTAGCTGATTAGTTAAATCAGCTGGGCTGGAAGCTGAGAAATGTACAGGACAGGTGGTCCCCCAGGACCAGTTATGAGAACCACTGCTTCAGGTAAAACTATTGGCCAAGTGAGCATACTTTGAAGGCGGCATAGTGGTTCTCACCCATCTTTAGATGCATAGGGCTTTACATCATTGTTAGATCAGTGGTCCCTATCTGCTCCAAGGCTGCTGTAACCTGCCTGCTGCCTTGCACCTTCAAGGTTTGATTCCTATCTTCAGGTCTGTATGCGTGTTCTCCCCCTTGCTTGGTGGGTTTCCTCCGGGTACTCCAGGTACTCCCCCACAATCCCGCAACCCCACAACCGTCAATTAGGTTAATTGGCATTTCCAAATTCCCCATAGTATGTGAGGGAGTGCATGAGGATTGGCACCCTGTCCACGGTGTACCCCTCCTGTCGGCTCCAGGACTCCTATGACCCTGTACAGAATAAGTCGTATAGAGAATGATTAAGAGTAAGTGAGTGTACTTTCAAGGCAGGAGGTTCTATCTGTGATGCTCTGGAGAACACTTTCATACCCACAACTATCAGTAGAACCCTTAAAAAAATGTAAATGATAGAATTCTTTTTTACAAAACATATAATACTATATAAAGTGCACCATATGGTTAAGATTAATGTGATTGAATTTAAGATTCTATAAAGGTACATGATTTATAGACTTTGATAATATTGTACAGTATGTATGCATTAGGAATGAACCTAGACTCAACCCCAGCTGTCAATCAGGCATGTTTGGCTCTTTCCATGAAAATTAATACTTTATTTTTTCTTCTTTCCAAGTAAAATGGACCAACTCTGGTCCATTCATATGACTTTTATGGACACCCTTGTCATAGACATTCACTTGTTCCATAATTTACTATCATTTCTCAAATCCACAATTCTCAATTCCAAGCATTCTCACAACTTTCCGAAAAACTTGTGACAATCTTTAATTGTCAAATATGTGAGAAATAGTTGAAAAGGTAAAACCTCACTTCAGAATTCGTAAGGTGCCACAGCGGTGACACGATTCATTTGAAATTAAAATGCTGCTGAATTATTGACTAGGATACTTCAGAATTCCAAAGGGTTCCTAATTATCTGCTTCTGTTCCCAACAGGACGGACCCGAGGCTGGACAGACGGTGAAGGTAAAGGCATAATAATGCTCCTGCTTTAAATTTATCATGAGGACTTGCTGATGCTTAGCTTCTATTAAATAATAATTGTTTTCCATTGGTGGGACCCGAATCCGTGGAGTGCGTCAAATTTTAATGGAGTTATTTTAAAATGCTTCATCTGTATTTTTGTGGGTGAAGGTTAGAAGGGCAGACTGAGACAAAGTTTTCATCAGAGTTTTGGATGAAAGTTTTTGCCAGAGGCTGACACTTTTAATATATCCATCTTGTTGTTGTCTGTTATGGATGTATAAAACGTGAATTTTGATTCTATGCAAAGTATGACGAGGTTAGGGTTGGGGTTGGGGTTGTAAGACATAGAACAGAGAAATCCGGGGCATGTTGATTGGGTTTGTTTATGGCTCCCAGTTCTGTGAAAAGCACCAAAATGTGTACACAGGTTACAAACGCCTTCTTTATATTGATTTTAAAATAAAGTGCACAATCTACAGTAGATGTTTTTGACCTTGGATTTGGAGAACATTTGCTTGTTCCACAATCCTTCATCCTGTATAGAGTTTGTCCACAACAAAAAGACCCCTTTTGTAAGTCCAATTTTTTTTTGTAGACAACAAACGTTGTCTAGGTACAGTAATATTACACTAACAATATTGACTATACACAGTATTAAACCAACATGTTCCATTTTCTTCATGTTAAAAGAACGAGTAGTGTTCGCCACCTTTTCACCTCGCTCCATTCTCTCTCACTTTTGTCTCCATCGTTATTGCTCGGTGCTTCTTAGCAGTACCAGCTTCATCACCGTTTCTTATTTGCTTGCTTCCGGACACCCTGGGATGCATGTGACAATGTGATCTAACTTCAAAGATTGAACATAACTCAAACGGTCGTATGTAGGGGACTTACTGTAACTGATAGTGGCTAATCATCAAGCACAGGTATCCTGGGTAGGAGCTCTACGTTTAATTCTGCTAGTATTGTCTGTAGACATTTTCTCATCTCTAGCTAGCATTTCTTAGCTAGCAGTGTTATTTGCATCCGTATCTCCTCTTGATATATTTGGAAAACATATTTTGCAATCTGCGTTGCTCTGATATCCATAATTATTAATGACGTACGTCTTTACCATCTACATCTCATATTAGCACATGATATCAGATGGTTGGTAGTGAAGCATTTACTTTAACAACACCACTTTTTGGCCAATATCAGACACTAGTTTGCATCGTAAGTTAACGTGAAGTCCTTTAAAAACAGTGCCTGGATCCTACTGTACAAACAGCTTAGTATGGTCTTCATTCGGCTGCCTTTTTATGTTAAGGACATGAGCTGATGAAGAAAACCAGGTTGCATTCTGATTGCAAGAAGAAGGGTAAGATTAGGTTCTTAATTCTGCACGGGACAGCAATTGCGGGCTGGCCCTGCAGTGCTAACACATAGGTGTTAATATTCAAAAGTTTGATTAGCCTGATCAGCTGTGATTAGGGTTGCAGTGGAAGTCTGCAAGATTGTGGATCACCGTGGGTAGCTTTGATACCGTCATTTTTTTTTCTTCTTTTTTTTTTTTTTTAATGAACCACATCGTACTGGGCTACTGAGTCTTTCTTAGGTCATTATGAGCCTGATTATTTCCTCAGGAATTTCCCTAATTTGATGCAGGTTGCTCAACTAATTTCCATAAGGAACAGGGGGTAATTACATAGGCTATTTTTAATTATTATTTATTTATGTAGTTTATTTTTTTTTTGTAGTTAGTGCATTCGGATTAGTCGTGTTCTTTTTAGAAACACTCACAATCCTAGTTCACTGACTAACTTATATTTCCTGACCTTCCTTGATGTTAATTTTCCTATTCAATGGCATTAAGAGTGTTGTCCCTAATGTGCACATGCCCATTTTTTTTTCTTTTTTTTTTTTACTGCATACTGGAAGTTTATTAATTATACATTTACGGTGCTTGCAGTGAGAAAACTGCCTGTAGCCTGAAGTGGGGAGTAATATTGAAATGTTAATGGTGTAATTCAGAGAGAAGTTGTAAAGCAAGGGAACCCAAAGGAAGCCCCATAATCCCAATGACTCTAATCAGACCCGCGGCCACGGGATATGCCATTTCCGACTAGTCAAATCCAAAATGAAATATCCGCAGTATTACGTAAAAAGCATAACATTGAGCTTTTTTTTGTGGGGGAAAGTAGGAGGAAAGCTACACTCTTCAAATTTATGTCTCCGAAGGCACAAGATACAAAGTCCCTGCAAATGACTTAAATCAACATTGGATCTGGTCAAGTCCTGCAGTAAATGTGGCCTGATCCTATTACGAGGTAACCAGCATTACATTTTCATGAGCTCTTGGTTCCTGAGCATCGCTTTAAAGCCTTTACCATCAAGAGGCTTTCGAATAAGCCTCAGTGGCCTCTTCAGATTGAAATCAGCTCATTTTGATACTAAAACACTGTCGCAACAGTCTATGGTCTACCATTAAAACTGCATCATTGGGTCTTTTTCAATCTTCAACTATTTGCAGCTTCTGTAGTTTCAGATTCCGTTTTTCATCTAACAGTAGTGAAACCTGGCATCGCTTCCCATTATTGTAATCTGTTCGGATGAGGGATTGGCATGATGTCTGTTCTGATGATCTTCTGCTCATCACAGTTGATTATTACGTTACGGTAGCCTTCCTGTCAACTCAAACCAGTCGGGCTGTTCCATCTCCTCAACAAGACTTTTCCATCAATGGAACTGGAGGTTTTATTTGGGTGCTTGTTTTTCACACCGTAAAATCTCTGAAAATCTCTTTGCATGAGACTTTTAAGAGGTCGATAGTTTTGGAAATAGAAATAGACCCATGATGTCATTCCATTCTGGCCTGACAAGACTGATACACCAAGGATGTCAAGATAAACTAGTATGGGACCCCATAACATTACAAGGCAGGGCTGCAGGAAGCCTGGAACCTATCTCAAAAAACTTTGGACACAAGGCGGGGTACCGCTACGCAAACGTGCCATCTGTGTGTGTTTGTTCACTTAAGGCCTTTTGCAGATGGCCTTATCCGAAGGAACTTATTCCATTGCACATATGAGCAGTTGAGGGGTAAGGACCTTGCTCAAGGGTGCAACAGTTGTAGCTTGGTGGTGCTTTTAATCCATAGTCCAACATCTTAACCACTGAGCTAGCCCTGCCCATTTAATTAAAGGTGGAGTCTGATGCTCATTAAATTATTTTCTATACTGGTAATTTTTTACCAGGAGGAAACCTACATTGGAAGAACATGCAAACCCTATGCACACAGACCTGGTGTTGTGAGGCCACAGTGCTAGCTGTGCTACCGGTATCTGATGCTCTCTAGTTTATTTAAAAAGAAAAGGTTCTGCTCCAAATGCTCTGTACAGTATAAGTTGCTTTAACTGATCAGCGTGATCTGGAGAAACAAAAAGAGGCGGTTTTAGCTCTATCTGGAGACAGCCAAGCCATAGGAAGTATTACCATATAAGGAGTGGGCGGCAAAAGAAAGAGAAGTCTTTCTTAGCAAAGCTGTTCCTTGTAAATCTCTTTGTATCGACACTTTAGCCCGAAAGGCAAAGGCAATGGAAGCAAAGAACAGCACACAGCACTGAAAACTAAACAAAACATATTTGCTTCTGCTTAATGGATGGGTTTGGGAGTGCTTAGTTTTCAGTTTTGTCTTTTTTATTTTTTTTTGTTTGCTGCCGTTGTTAATGTTGCTTTTGCTCCCTCTCGTCTCATCTCCTTCATTTTCATTAGCCCCGCAGTACATGCTGGTAGCATCAATCCTCCCCGGTGGAGAGAAACAGCCCTGCGGTCATAGCATTAACAGCAAGGCGCGAGTTCCTCCGTGCTGCCGAACCCTGCATACTCAATCACTGACTCTAATGGCTGCGGTGTCCTAAAATGGAGTTTTGACTTATTGTTTAGCCCGGAAGTTGTGCGACGCGGTCAGAAGTTTGCGTCGGAGTCGTTCCAGGCTGTACATGAGGAGGTAACTAGTCCGTGAGCCATCTGCTACCCTGGAAAACCGATTCCTGAAATACTGTTAAGAAAAAATAAATAAACTTGAATTATTAATAAACACAGTTATGCTCTCTTTTTTTTTTGAAGAAAAAGAAGAAGTGAGAAATATGAGAATACGAGCAAAAAGAGAAAAAATTCACCTCTGGCAGACCTGCTTTTAATCTTTATTTTTATTGCCAATTTAACAACGGCCATCTTCTCAGCTGCTGTGAGTGTGAGATGAGATGATATAGGTTGTCAATACAAACAAGGTTAAATTGAAATAGATTTCAGATGGAATTTTCTACTCGAAGAGATGAACCGTGGCCCTGGCCAAGGAAGGTGCATCCATTCTCAGTGAGGCCTGCGCAGACCTGATGCAATTTAGTGTTATATCTTTCGATCTTTCCTTCTCGCTGTAGGACGACGGCCATCTTTGGACCGTATGAAAGCCTTAATGGAGAAGACTTCATTAATTCCCTTTGTTCTCCTTAAGTAAGCAAGTGCAGTAATCTCCATATTTCCTAAACTCGTTTTCAACACGGACTAACTCCAAATTAGACTCCTGCCCAGTCCTTTTATGAAAACAGATTATCTCGCGCAAGTAGCACACCTGCTATGTTAAGTGTGTTCGCGCCATTTGTCACCGCTGTTCCTGCAATCAGGTGCTGGGAGTTTAAAAAAAGAGAGCGTGATTGAATAAAGGAAGCCAGACTCTATAGAAATGAATGCGTTTTTACTAACTTCCCAGCCTGAAGCTACACGAGGACTGTTCTAAGTATTCATATGGTAAAATTGGGTTTCCTCATCCTCTGTCTAGCAGAAAGAAAGCGGGGGAACGACTCAGGAATTTAGTCATTTGTCTTCCTTAGGAGGGTCATTTATCTTGCTTCTAGACCATGATGGTCTGGAGTACATTAAAAAAATGCCTGAATATATACATCATTGCCAACATAACCCAGTTGTGTGCATATGGCGTAGTCAGATCAATGGCGCTCTGTTCATAATGGATCTTTAACATATTTATCTTTATGTGCGGAGAAGGTCATTGCAGTACACGTGCCTCTCGCTTCCTCTCCGAGTGTGTATAGCTAAGGGATAATTTGGAGGATGTTTGAAGTGGTATGTACTTACAGTAAGTAGGTACGAACCTACTTCATGCCCACTCCAGTTAACCTTATTACTGCTTCTAGTGCTGGATGTATATGTATATCTGAAGAGTGCTTGAGTTAGGTCTTTAGTTACTGTAAACCTCTTTTTTTTTAAATATGTGTTTGTAATTCCCTTCGCCAACAAACCTAATGTTTTTTTTCTCCTTTTTCTTTAATTGAGTGCGCTTCCTCCGCGAAGAACATTTCGTCCTTTCTTTCGTTTTCATCTCATTCATGCCACACGGTTCATTTCAATTGCTTCTAATGATCGTGCCATCAACATATCGCTTTTTAAATAGTAAAATTGTTGTGTTTAAGAGAAATTCGAGAAAAGTAAATCTGACTTAAGTTAATTACCCCGCGCTGTTCTATCGTTACCATTATGTTTTAAATGAGAACCAAGCGCTCAAAACAAATCAGATGAGAATTAATTAGCCTGCGTTTCTTGTGCTGGGATACCCGGTGTTGCCATTATGTTTAAAAGAAAATTGAGCACACGAAAATAAATCAGATCTAAATTAATCATCCCGCAATTAGCCCGCTTGATTGAAGCTTGCGTAATACGCGTAAAACTGGCAGATCTCACCAGAGGCCACGTAAATATTAGTTCTGCAACGATCGCGTAGGTCCTCGCATCCATCCGCGTGTCTTTGTGCAAAGAGCAATTCGGAGCATATGCTAACCAGCATGAAGTAAAATGGTCCCATCAAACCACAAAGCAAGATGAATCTCTTGGTAAATTACACACCGCTTTCCGAGCCACGCTTGCAGAAGGCTTTGGGGGGGAAAAAATAAATAAATAAACAAAAAAATCCTCTAATTAGGAGTTCTGGCTGTAAGACTCTGTCGCTTTTACCCCCTGTCTTAATAGGAGCACAGCTGTTCATGACAAAATACATTTGTCTGGCTGTCTGACTAGATTTAACCTAAACAGTATAAATGGCAGAGCAGCCATTCCGCTCGTTTGTCCTGAGTCAGGAGCTAATTAATAGGCATCTGTTTTAATTATGAACTTTTACAAACCTTTTATGTTGAGAGTAACTAGTTTCACATTGCACACTTTGAGTCTTTCGGAAATCAGGCCTGGGGAAGTTTCAGATGGCTTTATTGAAGGACAAATGCAAATTTCTTAGGTAAAGAAAAAAAAAAAGAAAAGAAGCAAAACCCGCCAACATTACCGTACATGAGTGACAGACAGGAAGGTGAGTAACACACTGCCAATCAAGAACCTCAAGAGGAAAACCACAAAACTCAAACGAGAATAATCTCACGCATCCAGGGTGAATTGTAGACCGCGCTCACGTCTTTCACACATACCTCGCAAGTGAAATTTTCTAACATTTTAACACAAGTCTAAAAAAAAAAAAAAACAGTGTGGAGAATGGATCACCTGAAACAAATGGAAAATTAACAAGTGAAAATAGAGTAATCGTGTGGAAATACTGTAATATGTTGGGATCAATTAACTGTGTGTTAAAAAAAATCACATTATTTATTATTTCTGATTATTTCTTTTTTTTTTTTGCTCCCAAAAACATTTTTTTAAATTCATGCATTTCAGGTTTTAAACTTTTTTTCTTCAGCTGATTGATTTATTGTTGTTGTTGTTGTTATTATTATTTATTTATTTTTCACATTTTTTGTCAGAATATTAGTACACGGTCACTTGTTAATGTGTTATGATTTGTATATTCTCATGTTTTTATTTTAATTAGTTATTTATTCTCACCTATTTTTTAAACATGATTTGTTTATTTTAATGGTTTTCTTTCCTACACAATTACAGTACTGTGCAAAAGTCTTAGGCACCCTCTGTGTTTTTTTTTTTATACAATTCTTTTTTCATTTTATGACTTTATTATTGAGTCAGTACATAAACATTTCTGATTTACAAACGTCAGGATTCCACCACAAGATAAAAAAAAAATATTTGTATGCCAGAAAAGAAAGCAACACATTTCATAAGCGACCACTAACAAAACAAAACAAAATTGTAGCTTTGTACTTTAAAAAAAAAATTTTTTAAAGCCTCCTTGCACTACATTATTTATGTGCATGTATGTATTTTTTGTTTATTTGTTTTTTTACCTTTTTTTTTTTTTTTTAACAATGAACACTTCCACTTAACAATACACACTAAACTCTACACACCAAACCCTGTTATAGTGCTGAACTTATGGAGCAGTATAAGCCTTACAATTGGTATAAGTTTGTCCCATTATGCCTCTCTAGGATTTCAGAGCATTACCCGAGCATCTACACTACAGACGTGCTGGAGAAGCTTGACTCCTCAAAACGCGTGCTAATCGAACCGTGGCGTATGTTAAACGCCTGACCTTTTCACAGCGCCTTTTTTCATCTGAGTCACTTTGGTAAAATTAGAAGTGCGATATCAAGTGGAAATCAGCATGCGCTTTATACCAAGCGAGCATCCAGGTACGGTGGGAAAGATCAGATACATGATACGCTGTGTCTTTCCACGGGGCACAACCTGAGCTGATCATAAGACGATCTGCGCTATAATACAGAAGGCTTAATGACATCATATGAACACACACAGTTTTATGGAGTCATTTCAGTCCAGGCTGCATTTAGCCTTGGGTGAGGGCTGTTAGCCTTTACCCCAAAGTTTCGCCTCTCCCCCGCCTTTCCCGAAGTCTATTATAAAATGACTTCTTGCCAAACAAAAGCTGCTTACTGTATTTTTCTTCAATGTTTCCTCAAGGTAGACAAATTTAATAATACAGTCATTATGCAAATGGTCTCATTACCACATGGCAACAAGGCAGATGCCTGCAAACACGTTATGTTGTTTGTAAGATTTATAAACAGTTATTTGCCCAGCCATGTGCTGTTTATCAAAACAGACTAATGAAAAATGAATAAAAAGCCCCGCGGTCTGGTTATTATACCCTGGACGAGTGCAGGATAGCATGACGAGTAGCTTTGATCATACATGGAGGATATTATTTGCTTACACTGGTGATGAACTCCTGATGTTTCCACTGATGATACTTAATAAAAGTGTCCAAAACTCAAATTCGTCCAAAGTGAAACAGAGAATGGCACGACACGTCTCCGGATGAGAAACAGCTACACAAATTGTTACAAACTGTTGTAGGTAAATGCTATTAGAAACCTCTTTTACCATGAACAAATTAATCATCAAGAAACATTCGAACTTAAAATGTCCCATTGTCCTCTTGGTGGACCCCACTGGTGCACCATCATCTTCATGATATGTGGAGTGGGCTGATTAAGGAAACTAATCAACATGACATGGTGTGACGTGGCCTAAAACAAAGCAGAGTTACTCCTACCACCCCAGAGTTATGCATGAAGACTATCTGCTATGAATCACTGACACTGGATTCTCCTTCCATAATTGTTAAATAAACTCCTAACAATGAAATGTCACCAAACTCCATGATTAAATGCTTATTTAATGAATATAAATATTGCTTAACATCATACAATATGCATTGATAGTATATAAAATACTAATTACTAGAGAGCAGCTCCCTGCCAAAACCAACATTCAAAACCAGTCACTTTCAGCAAGGAAACACATCTGATACCTTTATCATCTTAGTAACTGCTTCTAATTCATTCCTAGTTGCCTCTAACCTTCCATGTTCTTCTGTTCAAAACTAACGCGAGCTACAAAGCTAACTAGCTTTCAACACAAGGCTGAATCCCAAATCCCTCTCTAACCCCTGATCAAGGGCACTACTGTACTTATTGTGTGAAACCAGGAATTGTACACCCTACCTAGTGCTTCCCATTTAATGCTATTTGGGCTCCAACCCCACAACCCGGCAATTATAATGTGGAAATATAAAGCAAATCTCGTAAGTTTCTCAGCACTGTTCATGACCTCCAGGTTTTATTCTCCGCACCTTTTGGCTACGTTGTACCAATAAGAATTTAAACCCTGTTAATCACACTAACTGTCGGTCGACAGCACCGCCAGTCATGGTTAGTTGTTTCGGACGTTCAGTCACGGAAGGATTTGTGTTGGCTTGCAGAGCAAAATACCTGGTTAAATAAATAAACAAATCATAATCTGTTGATTAAAAGTGCCGACTGTTGGACTGTTGTATAAAAGCAATATTGCACTCAAGCTCGTGCCGTTGTACTCAATATCGGCATGGCTGTGACTTCTTCAGTACTTAGATTTCATCACATTAAACATTCGCTCTACAAGTTCCTATTAATTATGTGTTACTACAGAACAACATATAAGAACCAACACTTTCTAACCAATCAGATTTCAGAATTTAGGAGACAGAACCTACTGTATAGTCACATTATTATATATTATATAAGTATATTATACTATATGTATAATTGTATATGATATCCTGAAATCAGCTGCTGTTGCGTTTTTATATCTTGCTTACTTTATTACCACTTTATTTTAATTTTTTTTCCCTCTCCTCCTCTTAATTGCAAACCATCACTGATTGCAAATGTACTGGGATCGCTTGATTTATACGTGCCCCTGTGGATGCCCTTTTCCTACTTCCACTTGAAGGCAGCTTCATCAAAAATAAACACTACTTCATTTCTGAATAATGTAATAAACACAACATGGTAAGTTTTGTTTAATTAAAAGAGAGCCAGTTGTGCAGGGACTCAAAACAGAGAGAGGGGGAAAAAAACCTTGACTAATGTGCACCCAAGGAGAGCGGAGTTTCACAAACCACCCGTACAGATGGTCGAGTTTGTGACAGCATATTGCAGCCGGGAGCTGCAAAGGACATCTGACAAAGTCAATTTAAGTTTTAAAATAGTTAAAAACACACACACACACATGCAAATCTCTGAGGTTTACCAGGCGTACGCTTGGCGGAATTTACTGTAGCCCTCCTGTGAGCGCAGAAAATAAATATTTGCCGCAGCAAAATCAGTGCAGCCCCACGCCAGATTGTGAATTAATTAAGTATCGTATCTGTGCAGATATTATGCTTGGTGGAGCATGGCCGAGAGAAGTGATTGTGATGAAAGCTCTTCCTGTTTTCTTTTCCCCGCACTTGTAGCATGTGCACGTCCACGTGCTGCCGAGGAAGCCTGGAGACTTTGACAGGAACGACAGCATCTACGATGAGGTAATGCGATTTATATGCTGGTTGACGAGTTTACACCTTTTATTTCAGGACTGGGGAAAAGCTGGGAAGTGACGTGAATGATAGTTTTAAAAAAACGGATAAGTACCAAAGCTACTCAAGAGTTGTCTGATATCCTGCTGTACTGTATTTGTGCATTTGTGATAAAGGGAGCCCCCTCTGGTGGAACACAATATTACAACCATTAATATGTTATAAAATTGTTTTGTTCAGTGCACAGTGCAAAAATCTTAAGCATATCTGTACACATACAAGGACTGTTTAAGGCTTTGTATGCAATCCCTAATACTGAAGTCTGAGATTTCTCATTTGGTTACGGTATTGTAATCACAACCCACCCATTAATGCCCGAAAGGTACCTATTTGGGTTAAATGGCTCTATTACTCTGATCACCAGCCTGGATTGTTAATATCGTGGTGTAAACAGAACAGAGTTATAGAGTTACAAACTCCTTTTATTTCTCTATATAATCTCGTCCTACACTAATGCACTCATCCCAGCGTTTCACTAGTACTTGTACTGTATAACATCCGACATCAAAGCTTCACGTCTGAAACGCCTTCAGTGGCCCTGTGTGAAAATGGCTTGGTCATGACTGTAGAGATGTTATGTGGATATATCTCCCAGCCGACTTCCTGTAATGTGCCAGTGGTGTTGGTGATTGATTGATTGTGTGTACAGTTCCCGCAATGTCTCTTCTGCAAGTTAGCGACATGTCATCCATACAGTAATACCCCTAGATGTGGGATGTAAGTATTATGTATGTGAGTAAATGTACATCGTGAACTGTAATAGAATGACATCGCATTTCTAAGTTTCATTTTAACGTTAACGCCCGTTGTACGGCGCAGCCATATTGTACAGGCAACAATACTCTTATATCAAACAGGAAGCGTCTTCCAGCCAGCCTGGGGCTTCACATTGTTGCTCTGGATCCTACTATGACAAACTGCTGCCACGTTTCATGGGCTATTTTCATAAATACTAATCTGGGTCATGCAAGCAAGTGGACAGTCATAAACCTCAACGATGTGCTGTGCATCCTTAGGGCTAGCTGTAAATACAGCGGGAAGCCACAAGACCACTTTTCACTTCTTATTGCATTCTCCAGCCTGGATATTTGCAAATGTATCACAGCAGCGACAAACCAGAGCAAAAATACCTTCGGGGGTTTTATAGTTCTATCCTTATATATAATATATATATATATATATATATATATATATATATATATATATATATATATGTATATATATATATATATATATATATATATATATATATATATATAAAGCTTGGCTTTTTTTTACCGATTTGTGGTTTGTAGGCAAGACATTTTAAATGCACAATCATAGCTGCCAGAACAAATAAATAAATAACAACCACAACAGGATATTCTAATGACCACTTCAAATAGAAAGCACCTATTTTTATTAATACTGCAAAGTGCTTTGGGCGGGGTGGGGGGTTGGGGGTAGGGGTGAAGCAGAATAAAATAAATATGCTCGTTTTTTGAGAGCAGTCGGGAAACGGTTTAACATGTCTATAAATAATCGCTAAAGGCCTTTCTGCTGCATGTCATGCTGCTACACGCTGCATACTCACACCTTTAAACAGCAGAAGAAGCGGGCGGCTAGCTGTTGCCCTTGAGGACGGCCAGAAGAAGCGACAAGTCTATTGTTTCAGACTTTTTTTCTTTTTGCATGTGTTTTCGCTAGGCTTGTTGATATCAACACATTATTGCATGTGATCAATATAGAGGTTTTAACATGTTACTATATTTTAAACCCAATTTAATTACAGGGCCAAGTTTGACCCGAATGGCTTCCCATAAAACCGCAGCGGGCTACCCAGCTGTGTGTGACACTGGAACGTTTAACGCGGATAATAATGATAATAATAATAATAATAATAATAATAATAATGTAACTAAGGAAAATTATTAAAACTTCCTAAAAGCAAAGTTATGTGCTCGAGCCACCTTTCAGAGAAACTACTTTTACAAGAATACATTCATAAAAAGGCTATGAAAGTGAAGCAGTTGGCAGAAGTTCCTTTTATTGCACTTACTCAAGACCAACTGGACATTAATAAGTAACCATAACTACCTGGGTCTAACAGCACACCTACATGCATTTGATGACAAATGGCAACTGCACTCATTCACTCTGGGTGTGTTAAAATATCTAACTTGATTATGCTAAGTTCAAAAAGAAGATAACGGACATACAGTCGTCACCACTATAGGAGCAGACTCACAATATAAGTGCTGCTGCAAGGAGTTTACCATTTGAGACATTTTTTAATGTATCACTTGTTAAACGTTCATGTCTGAGATACAGTATTATAAAACTGCATGATCTGTTTCCTCTAACCAGTTTATCAAATGTGTTTATTTTTTACAACAATAAAAGCATGTTTATAATAAAAGTAAATATAAGTATTTTAAAATTGTGATTAATCATGGTCTGAGACCGTGATTAACTAGATACAAAAAAAATAATCGATTATAACAGCACCAGTATTAGCTGATATGTGGAGGTGTAGTGCCGGAGCAGCGGGTCTGACTATTGTATCTGAAGGCTTGGTGGGTGGTGAAGTGGCATCCTGAGATTTACTCTGTTTTAACTTTCTGTAAATCTGTGATCATGTGATCTTCTGCACGTGAGTAAAATGACTGAAATGGAAATAAATCCCTAATCCGATTGAAACAAACAAATAAAACAAAACAAAATCAGCAGATCTTTTCCCGTTGATAACATTTCCTTGTCTTCACCTCCTCCGTCCTGACTCTACCTGCCTGCCCTGTTTCTTTCTCCCTGATCTGCCGTTCTTTGTTTATGCTTTGCCTGTCTCCCTTTGTGTCTGGCTGTCAGTGAACCGTTCTCCATCCCTTTGTCTTTCTCTTCGCCTCTCTCACCTCGAGCTCTGCCAACATCTCTCTTTGTCTCCCTCTCACACGTGCACCCTCTCATTTCTCCCTCATCTGTGTATCTGGACCGAACCAAGCGACCACAGGCCTCGTCTTCGCCGCAGCTGATCCGGCCATCACTCCGAGGCTGTTTATCCTCAGAGCGTTACGCACCGGCCTCGTGAGTGCCATTTTCTTTGTCTCTTCCTTTAGACGATGTGACATTCGGCACAGCGCGGTCATAAAGCGACCGACAGCTCTCAGGAACACACTGGCTGGAGCTGGAGCTTTTGTGCTCTCGGCAGCTCTGATGTAGAAAATAGTATTTGCAATTTTCTTTGCCGTGTCACCTTGACGAAGAGGCAGCTGTCATTGTGTATCCTGCTTGTTTTGTGCCGCTTTTTCTTTTACCTTTTTCTCATTCTTTGAATTGCAAGGGGAAAAAGAAAAAAAAAAAACTTTCCTTTTCATTAAAACTCTAGAAGATGACTAATTGAAGGGGAAAAAAAAAAGCATCGTTTTTTTTTTTCTTTTTCGTTTTTTCCTTCGACAGTAATTTAATAAGTCAGGGAGAGAATGTGAATTAAAGGATGACACCGGCTCTGCGAAAAGCCTTGAGCGATTCAAGCGTTCATGCGTAGGAACAATGTCAGCAATTAACGCTTTGTATTTGTCTCTTATTACTCCAAGTCCTGCCTTCTTGTCCCTAATGCACTAACTGGCTATTAGCCAATATGGCTGCTGATGTGTTTAAGCGGAAAGAGACACTCGTTTGCAGAGAGAAAACGGTGATAATCAAAGAAAGTGTGCCATTGTTATGTTCTTTTGCTCCCTCGAATCGTTTGCTGGAGCACCTCTCATTACCGCCTCTGAGCTATAACGCACAACTACCCTCATTTAAAACTATTTTATTGTTTAAAAATGTGAAAAAAAACAAACAAACAACAATGAGTAGACGCGTTGTGTTACAGGGCATGCCACGTTACCATGACATGAACAAGATGGAAATAGCCTTACTAGATAAATGATTTCAATACCCTTTAACTAATGAGTGTGTTAAGTAATCTTAGCTGGAAAAAAAAGTATACAGTGGTACCCCGGCATAATAATTTAATAAATTATAAAATATGAATTAATTTGCTGCGCTTTTTGAGAAAATTTTTGGCATCCATGGTGCTGTCTTCACTAAAGCATGCACAAAAAAAAGGAAAATAACCCCACAAAAAAAGAAATAATAATGATAATTGTATATATATATATATATATATATATATATATATAATAATGACGCAATAATGTTTTGATCGGCTATCGGAAGAACATGCATTGACCGGCTCATATGCCGAAAATTTTAGTATTAATTTTAGTAGTCATATTAGTGCTTAATTTATTAATTAATTACTTATGGACTCTATCTATCCTTCGGGCGGCCTGGAGCTTATCCAAAGAGACTGAGGGCACAAGGTGGGGTACACCCTGGACAGGGTGCCAATCCATCACAGGGCAGACACACACACTCCTAATTAAGCCTAATCTGCAATTCTTTGGACTGTGGGAGGAAACCAGCGTACCCTGAGTGAAACCCACCAAGTACAAGAAGAACATGCACACAGACCCCGAGGTGGGGGTCGAACCCAGACCCTGGAGGTACGAGGTGACAGTGCTAACCACTAGTGCTTACAGTAGATATTTGTAAAAAATAATCCCAAATTTAATGCAAGTTTAATTATAATACCAGTTTCATAGCAGCATTTCCAAGTTAAAGAGTGACTATATTTCCTAATCCCAGCTGCAGAGGTTTTTTTTTTTTTTTTTTACAATCATATCCTATTGTTCTCACTTCACTTCGTAAATCATGTTAGGTGTACCCAGGATGAGATGAACTGATTACAGAAAGACAGCCAAAGTCATAAGCACTTTTCATTCGGGATCCGGTGTTATTGCAAGCTCACCAGTTTAGGCCTGTTAATTGGTGTTGGCACCAACCTCAAGCTCACTCACGGAAATTATGATAGACACGGCGGACATGCGAGAGATTTTTTTTTGTGTGTGTTGTTTTCTGCCTGCATCAGCTCGGAACGATCGGCTTTGATTATATCTCTCATTTCCTACACCAGGTCAGGGTGTCCGGAACAAGTCTCAGTGGGCCTGTTGAATTAATTCCGCATATTTTGTTCTCAGATTATGTCCTCTCGTTTCTCTATCTGCCTATCCGATCGATAGATCCTCTCCAACCTCGCCTCAGTTACCCAGAAGTCTCCATTTATCCGTCCAGCTCGAGCGACAGTGAAATCAAGCTCCTCTTGCTTTTTCGCTCAACCCTGATGCCAATTGATAGCCGTGTTCATTAGATCTTTATCAATGACTTCGCCCGCGAGCTATGGAGATACCGAGCTGGGAGTGAGCGTATTCCGTGGGTCCACCCGGTTGTTTTTTTGCGGGGCATGATTTATCTCCGGTCTCTTCTTCCCTTCGTGGCAGCGTTATTAGAGAACATGAAGGGGGGAGAGGGCAATGTAATGAGAAATATCATTGTCTCCTCATGTTCCTCCCTTCGCCCGACAGTGTACAATCCATCTCTCTGACACTCACCTAGTTAACGTTTTTATCAGCGGGACAGAAATTTCAGCCCTTTTCTTAAGGTGGGGCTCGAGGCCCTTCGCTAATAGTTTAGATAAAGACGAAGAATCAACGGCGTCGGACTTATTTCTTTGTAAACGATGCCTTGGAAGTGCTTCATGACTCCGGTTATTGCTCAGCCATGAAGCTGCCGATCAGGAGCGAGGCTAAGATAAAAAAGATTTCGCTTGATTTTCTGTCCCAGGCGAGGTTCGTAACCTAGCAAAAAAGCCAGACTGCTTGTATGAGCTGTTAACCACCCTGTGTCAAAGTTTCAGCAGGTAAGAAATGCAAAGCCGTGGCGTTCGGAGCCGGTACAGTAGGAATTAAATTTCACACTGCATGGCCTGAGGGAAAGTGCATGAAGCCTGCTATAGTATAATAAATGCTTAGCTTATTTTCTGCATGGAGAACTTTTTCTTCTTCAAGCACTTCTTCCCTTGTAACGCAACCTTTTTTAATGTGTGCAGTTTTGTAGCAGGCTGATATGGCAAAAAAAAAACTAAACTCACCTGCCATGCAGAAGGCCCGGGTTCGATTCCCAACCAATGCGCAAATCCCAGCCAGTCCCAAGGCTGGAGGAAGAGAGTCCGGCGTGAAACCTGTGCCAAGCTGTTGTGCAGATCGCATGGTCCGCTGTGTGGCCACCCTACGAAAGGGAGCAACCCAAAGACTTACATACAATCTTTAGTGGCATGCAAAATCATTTTGTAACAAGTGTTTACTTAAAACTCAAAACGCTTTTCTACAGTACCCAAAAAGGCTGTTTGTCTTTCTGCTGATAGCGGGGAGGGTAGGATTTAGCATGCATTTCATCTCTACCTAAAGAGAAAGATTGAGCGCTGCTTTAGTGCTTTTATCTCGGCTCAGACGGTCCAACTTTATTGCCAATATACCGCTGTCAACCTAATCACGGTCGTCATCTCGAAAATAGCTAATTACTTTCAGTGCAAGTGCATCGTGCTTCAGCAAAAGCACATCATGTACTGTAGCTTGCATCAAAGTCCCTACTACTTCCATAATCTATTGTTTTGTTTTTAATAAGACATTACACATTGTTAAAGCGTCACTCTCTTATATTTTCAGTATTTATTAAACACCAGAGTGAGTGTACACACCTATTGGGTATAAGTACTAGTCATGGGAGACGGTAACCATCCCATAATTGCTAACTAGATAGAGTAAACCAATCGATCATCAATTAATCAGTTTAAAAAAAACAACTTTGGTGAAAATAAGTGCATTACCGTAGGTCTTGCTCGTTATACATTTAGCTGCTCTGCAGACCGACCGTGAAGTTCGTCACTCAGAACGCGAGTACAATGTAGGTAATCAGGGCCGAATTTCACAACCATCATTCTTTCTAAAGATCAGCTGAGACTCTTATGAAGCTTGTGCAGTCCCACTGAGGCAAATGGAGTTGGTGTATTTCAAAGTTACAATGTATTTAAAACAAATTTAGGTCTTTTCAACCTGTGCATGCACAGTTAGAAGCTACACAGACAAAAAGCATGTTTTAGGAATTATAAAATCATTAAAATCCATAGCCTTTTAAAAAAAATATTCAATAGCTTGAAATGCACAGGAACTCAGCTGATCATCGACTCCAATCAGTTATCAGTGCATTATAACTATCATGGATAACACGTACTGTACACCAGTCATATGTGTACTTGTTTATTATAAGGTAGCTGTAGTATAAAATAAAGCAATATTGACTGCTGTGCTGTGAAACACAGTGATGATGAGTGCTCATGACAGTTTTTGCCGTTTGTCCTTCTCTGCTTTCACAGCCGTCCTGATTAAGTAAAGAACACCAAACTGCAGTCTTCTATGAACTTGTTTTGACTAAGCACTTGTCACCGGTCCAAGCTGCGAAGTGTAATGACATTGCTTTGCAGTATTATATCGATTACCGCACAAATGCCGTGTCATTTTCAATATCACTCTCTGCGAAACTGTGGATTGTTTTCCCTTCTCTCGTCCTTTACCTAAACGTTTCTCGTTCACACGGTCTGGGTCAGTCAAACTCAAACATGAATGTCTTTCAGTCAAAAAAAAAAAAAAAAAAAGGATATAAATAAAATCTGACAGCGTTTCCCCGTTAGCCTCGAAATTTCTGCTGAACGAATTTAGCCAAGGTCATGGGAAGGGTATTAAACTGTCAAATTTTTCAGCGAATTCTGTCCAAATCCAATTGGAATAGATCATGTGGACGGCTTAAGTCATAAACTACAGTTCTTGAAGACGTCTGCAGTAAAATATTGGGCGTTATTCCGTCCTCTTGCTTAATTTTCAGTCTCTCCTTGTAAATATGAGCATCAAAAGACTTTTCTGAAATCAGATCAACGTTAGCTTTTCATGCCAAAAAGCATCTCGATGAAGGAAGTGACAGTTGGCTAGACTTGTTAATGACAAATTACAAAAATGAATACAACTACTAGGTGGCACCCTGGCTTAGTGGTTAGCACTGTCGCATTGCACCTCCAGGGTCCGGGTTCGATTCCCGATCTGGGGTCTGTGTGCATGGAGTATGCACGTTCTCCTGTGCTTGGTGGGTTTCTTTTGGGTTCTCTGGTTTTCTTCCACAGTCCAAAGACATGCATTTTAGGCTGATTGGTGTTCCCAGTGAGCGTGTGAGTGTAATACTTATATGAATTTATTTATTTTTTTTTTAGAATTTTAAGATCAATAGTGTCAGCACATGTCTTCTTTTTTAAGTTTTCATTCATCTTTCATTTATACAGTTCAGGAAAAGGTTTCTTGTTGTTTTTATAATTGTATGTCTAAGTTTATTGTGCTCAAGTGCTTACATACCCAGATCATCCATAATATCATGACCGCATGCCAAAAGTGGGTTTTACTTTTGCAACCAAAACAGTAATGGACTGTGTGTTCTGACACCTTTCCATTGGAAACTTTTTCTCAATTTGAGCTAGCCGTCCCAATTTGGCCCTTGTCACAGTAGCTATGTTAAAATATCTTGTTATAATGGAACCTGGATGTATGTGGGATATATAAGGCAGCAAGTGAATCTTTTTCTTTTCTGGAGGTAATGTTTTGGAAGCAGAAAAAATGTTCACGTGAAAGGATTTGAGTGACTTTGACAAGGGCCAAATTATGACAGGTAGATGACTGGGTCAGAGCAACTCCACAACTGTAGCTCTTGTGGGATGTTCCTGGTCTGCAGTCATCGCGGGCTGACCGAAATTGATCCGAGGAAGGAAAACCGGTGTACTGGCGACAGGGTCATGGGTGGCCAAGGCTCACTGATGCACATGGGGAGTGAAGTCTGGAGCGTGTAGTCTGATCCAATAGCTCTAGTGTTGATCAGATTGATGAAAAGATTAATGCTGGTTGCGATAGAAAGGTGTCAGAACGCACAGTGCATCACTGTTTATGGTGGCAGTAAATTCTGGTGGTCATGGATCGGTATAATTTAGTTTTATATTCTCTCTTTTGAAAGAAAAAAAAAAAAAGCCAAAATAATAATAAAAAAAGTAGTCAAACCGTGAGTGTGATATGAAGTTACAGAGACAAGAGATAATGCCAGCTAACAATTTTTATAACTTTTGTAATTTTCCTTCATGCAAATGTCAGCAGACAAGTCTGGGTAAGAATGCGCCATGTGTCTGCTCTTCCCTGTTCCCCGTGGTATCAGCTGTACTGTCATAATTCAATTCTAAAAATTCCATGAAATCACAGCCCTCTTTTCATCCTGTGGGTTTTCTTTTTCTCTGTCAGTACAGAGTTGCATTTTAGCATAAATGTATCACGTCGCATGCCTGTGTGTGGCATTTGGTGCAGGCTGGCGATGCTTCTGAGACACAGTTCTAGTTTTAATTTCTACAGGGAATCACAATGGCATAGTTTTATTCAAGCTTTCTCAGTGCAGTGTTGTTGTTTCGCGAGTTTAAATCATATGGAAATGACTGGAACAGTTGCTGCGAAAATATCACATGATTAGCTTCCAAGCTGGAGCTGTATTTGGAGTAGATCAGCAGGGATTGTAAAGAACCATGAGATACCAACATGAAGAGCTATACATTCTGTTATCTACAGTATTAGCTAATGTGGATATATATATATATATTCACGTATATTATATACTGCTAATATAATATACGTACACCTGCCTTGTGTTTGTTCTGAAAATGATTATACCTGCTGGTTGAGTTGCCTGGAGGGAAAAACAGCTAGGCTAAGGCCAGTGATAAATGACAGCACATAGTTTAAGGGTGTGGCTAGTCAGCTGGATGGCTGTTCTCAACCTGCTCTATTACATGGGTGATAGGACAGTGTGTCAGGGTGAGGCTGGCAAGGTAGGTCGTTGCCACATGGTCCAGGAGAAGGATGACAGCCTAAATCTGCTTCTAGTCCTGCTTCCTGATCAGTACTCTGTGGGGGTCAACCTGGTGATCTCGGCAGCCACACACCTAGGTCAGGGCTCCTGCTCAGTCCCAGTCATGCACAGCTCAGTCCCACGTATGTCCTGATCATGCTCATGCTATGCCCTTGCTCACCCTGCTGCCTGGCCTCAAATATACCTTGCTATGTCACCAAGTTGGTTTGACTACGTAGTGCCCCTTTCAGGCTTCCCCAGAGGCCTCTGATACAGCCTTACCTATTCAAAGCCCTAGAGAGGCCTACAAGGCAGAGTTTCCTAGCCCTAGCTTAGTTTCATCCACAAGCCCAATACCCACACCAAAATCCAACCTGGTACTATGATACCAAGGTACCCCTGACAGGGTAATCCCAGTTACGGTTCCAAGCTCATGTGCAATGCCCTGCCCAAACTTTCAGCCCAGTTAGCATGTTAAGGTTCCTCTATGTTCCATGCCAAACTATGCCCAATGCCAAGTTCTGGCCCAGTGTCAGTTGTATCTCTGGTTGGCTTTTACACCAGGATTCATCTACAAAGTAGAAAAGCAAGACTTGCTTCTCCATATTACAGCCTTGGTGTTGGGACAGCAGGTATCTAACAGTGGATTAGACAGTGTTCTCCTTGGGCACTACACCTTATGATTGGAATTTTTATGTACTTTTATGAATCTTCAATTCAGCATTCCTTATGTAGTTTGTCATAGTTCATGGTTCAGTTATGTTCTATTTATTTTCAGTCAAAATAGGCTTAAAAATAAAAATAATAATAATTGTTGAAATATGTTGAACAATTCTGTTGGCCAGTAGGTGGACGTTCCAGAGGATAAAAAAAAACAAAAAACCTTTTTATAGGAAATGGGAGGCGCTGAGGCAATAACACTAATCTTGACATCTCAACTTACAATTCTGCCTAACACAGCACTTCTGACTGAACCTGAAGTCTTAAAGAATAGTGCTCACTGCAGGTCAGACTCCACAGACTTTTTTATTACCCTGCCCAGGACGTAAAATAAATCACCACCAAAAGTTACATGTGAGGTCGTATTATTTAAGGAGATAATGAAGGCGTATTATTTAAAGCGCCTCTCTGTGAATGGTCTATCGGCGACATAACTGCCAGTCAAGTTTTCCTTCTGTAACGGTATAATTAAAGAAGATTAAGCATTTAAACCTCTTTGGCAGGAGAGCTGGGTAGACTCACGATCTTCGCTGGCCTTTAAAGTAATTTGCCAAGGTGCTCCAGTCGTTATCTTCTTTTGGCGCAGTAATCTAATGGCAGCTCCATTCTTCTGTAGACATCCTGCAATTAGTATCTCATAAGCAGTGAGGCCTTATCATACCTAGCGGTGGACAGAATAGCGCCAGGTCTGAGGCTTAGCGAAGCTAAAAATGTTCAATAGCCTATGATGCTTTGCTCATAAAGGTTAAAGTAGATACGTTTAAAAATTGTACTTGCTTTTAACTTAACCCTTAAAACCCACAGCATGTTTAGCCATTTTTGGATGTTTCAGGAAACATGCCTAAAGGAATTTTATTTCATTTTAACCGAATATATACAGTGTCACTTTTAATTCCATGTGTTTTGGGTGAAAACATAATAAAAATCATCTGATAATAACGAGTCTTACTATAGTATTAGATAAACACTACCTCAGATGAACAACACACAACCAAGTACTAAGTTTTGCTCTGGGTTATACAGTTTCCTCCCTTTCCTCCTCCCTCACATTCAGTGTTCCCAGGATAGGCTACAGAACTCTACTAACCTAACCTGGATAAATCTGTTTAAATTTATGAATAAACGTTGCTTATTAATTCCGATCCATCTTTGAATTGTTGCTTTAACCAATGCCAAGGCAGCACTTAATGTTGGTACCCACGGCTCCAGGGCCACAGGGGTTTCCTCTCACCAGGAATCTTTCCAGAAGGTGCAGTGGCTTTGAAGAATTGGCTCTTGGTATAAATGATTACTGAAGATTTGTCTTTGAAGATGTGGCAAATCCACCAGTCTACAAATAATGTATTAATATACACTACCGTTCAAAAGTTTGGAGTCACTTGCAAATTTCTTTATTTTTGTTTAGTGATTTATTTTCTACATTCTACAACAAAAGAAAACTGGAGTTTGCATGCAAAAATGCAAACTAGGCGGGAATCGAACCTGGACCCTGGCGGTGAAGGCGACAGTGCTAGCCACTAAGCCACCGCGCGGCCAGTAGGTGTATAAGATTCACTAAACTGCCTCTTTTTTTTCCCCATTGCATGGTGTCCTTCAGTGGACTGGTGTCCCAATGAGGGTGCTTTCCTGCTTTATGCTCAGTGCTTTTAGGATCAGCTCCAGATCCACCATGACCATTTTCTATTAAAGATGAATAGATGGCTGAGCGAATGAATGAACAAAGTATCTGCTTGATCGGTATCCATCTTTAAATAGATATCCCAGTGTAGGCTCCAGGATAAAGCAGGAGAATGAATTATGATAGCCTTTGCTCCATTCCAATATTTTAACATTTCATGCCTAGACACGAGAGAATATTGTGCTATGCTTTAAAACTCTGGAGCCACCACCATGACAAGATTGATTTCTCCTGATGCCTTATATTGAACAGATTTATTTGAGAAGTACTGTTAACACTGCCATTTTGAGAGCATCCATGCACGGTTTTCACTTTATCCAGCCCTAACAGGTTCCGACAGCTGCCCAGACATGCCTTGATTGCCAGCATGGTGCCTGTCAGTACGAGCTTGCCCACCCAGGGTGTCACCCCTGCATTAGGATGTTTTATTGCAGACCATGGCCAACGCCAGTCAAGCTTCCACCTTTGCAGTGGTGTTACTCTGTGGTCACATATACTGTAAAAGCTGATCTCTGCTTCTGTTTCAAGTCTGCGCAATATGTCTTGCATAGCCGCGTAGAGCGTAGCCTGATGTGCACCTTCCTCATGTTTTTCCTCTACACAGCCAGAACATGGACCAAATCAAGGAGAGACTAATCGAAGGATTCCATATATCTTTTCTTCGTTGTTGTAATTTCAATAAAACATTGATTCACCGTTGGTTTGTAAGCTCAAAAAAACAACTCACCGGAGATTGGCTAAGAGTCTCAGCACAGCCAACAGAAACCCACTATTTTTGTTCTTTACTTGCTTTTCAAGTTTTGGTTTGGGAAAGGAAATAGTGCAAAATAGTTACTTCTCATCATGGCCTGAAGTGGTTCAACCAAATGAGTATAATTTTCAAATGCATCTGACATGTGGATTAGCATCCAACAAAGCCCAAAGCCTTTGCAGAGCAATGACTGACGGTCTAAATAGATCATCGTGAAGGTTCATTGAGGATGTGATAGGAGTGAGGAATCAGGCAGCGCGCTGACTGGCAGGTATATTGAGCAGGTGACGGCATGCAATCCTTTCACCAATAAACCCCCATGAATTTGCATGCTAATTAGTCGCTATCAGATCTCAGGTTGTTATCACAGACAGACTGAATTAATCAGGGAAGATTGTTGCAGAGCACACGTACGGACGTCCTTTTTTTCCTTTTTCGTGTATGAGGTTTATTCAAACTCATGTTGACCCTGCGTAGAATAGGCGAGTGGATGAGGGGATGAAAAGATTAATCAATGTCCACATATGTTTTGAAACATCGATCAATACGTAGGGCATAGCTTCGATGCAGCTTGCTTGTTCTTCCTGCTGGGAAATCTGAAGGAGTTGTATGGGTCACTTCAGTGTTTTTTTTTTTGTTTTTTTTTTTATTCCCCTGATCCTATCATTCTGAATTCATGGTTCACATTTAGAAATGAGTGGAGTGAGGCCAAAATCTTTACTTAACAGTTTCTGTGTTTTTTTTTTTTGGCTAAACAGTACCACAGTCATCTACTGGCTAATGGCTCAGACTCTGGGCAAACAAACAAGTTTATGATCATGTAGCACATCTTGCTGATGCCCAATCTTTGGACATAATGTTTGTCCATGAGATATTGTATAATGTTCTGTGAAGTCATCTTTATTTTGCTGGAATAATTTTTTTTTTGTCTTTCTGTGGTTGATGAACTTACTTATTGCCCTAAATTTAAGACATAGAGCTAACTACCAAGCTTTAGATCGTGTAATCTGATCAGTGAAATGTATATGTTCAGAATGTACAGTACTGTGCAAAAGTCTCTTATATTCATATTTAATTTAATTCAATCATGTAGATTAAATGAAAGAAAAAAGAAACAAATGTTTTTTTATTGTTTGATTATATAACAATGCCAGCAGCAGCCTCATTTCTCCTCTCATCTGTTTCAATCACTCAGCATTCAGCATCAGCACCGGCCTGGTCGTCTGTCATCACCTGCAACTGTTTCTCACTGGTTCACGTCTTAGATGTTGTTTTATGCCCAAATGATTCATAGGTTGCTATGTGGCAAAAAAACATTCCTCTGAAACTGCTATTCCTCAAGACTGCATGAAAAAAATATAAGAAAGTCTAGCTCTTTGGAAGCACAAGATAAAGAAATGAGGGGTGTCTCAAGACTTTTTTACAGTAATGTAGTTGCGCTGTTTGCCTTCTAATTAGTTTTAATAGTTTATAGAAGTAACAATTTAAAATATTTACGGATTTTTTAATATTTTGCAATTGCATTAAAGTGTGTAGGATTTTGTGAAGGTGTATATTCTGGGCTTTTTTTTTTTTTTAAATGACACCATGGCAACATGAAGCTTAAAGGCAGAGCATCTACCTAATGCATATCACATGGGACAAAACCTGTGACTACGTTGAGAATAAGTGTGTACATGTGACTCTGTAAATGCCTTAAACATCTTCGTAAAGTTTTTCATTTAGCAGAAGAAAGTAATCATAAACTGGTTAGAATGATGTATTATTAATAGTGTTATAGTGTGGTATTACAAGGCTGAAGTTTCCTCACTCTTTAGCAAACAAAAGTGTTTTAAAAAAAGTAGTGGTTAATGGTTAGTATATTAGTCATTACTGAAGAAAAAGAAATGAATCAGTTCTACTGTTTATTATACCGTTCACTCAAGGCCATTCAGTACAGTATGTTTCTGCAATGTTCATTTCATTGTACAGATGAAACACTCCTTCCCCAGCCTGAACAGCAGCAGAAGAACCTACATTCGGCCTTCATACAGTAGCACATTCAGAAGCATTGCAAACATGCTTTATAATATAGTGCTGCAGGATTTCTGTAAATGTGAGACAACATAAATGTTTAAACACGGCATAAAATGACATTAATTAGCTTCCTCTATTTGTTGTGCTGGAAAGTAAGAAAATACTGTACATGTACATTCACCTTTCTGTAATTAACTTGAGTAGATTTATCTTGGGATACTTGTGACTTTTACTCCACTAAATCACTAAATCCTACAACAAATATCTATACTTTCTACTCCACTATAATTCTGCATTGCACTGCAGTACATTTCACAAGCTATTTTTAATCAATGCACTTTTTATTTTGTTCTGTCAACCCAAGCTAACCCAAAACAAATTTGCACCAAGGATTCGCTGACGCCGAGATTAGTCCTGCTCCATCCTTGACCTCGCTCAAAAGCGTTATTTGCGGTAGCAGGTAAAAGAAACTGATTCACTGAGATGTCAGTACCTTCTTATTTTTTCCTACTTATTTAAGTTGCTACTGTAGGTTTTAAATGTTACAAAAAATTTTCAGGTATGCTAACTTTCCTAAGGCTCATGTACAGTATCTTTAGCATTTGCATAAATTAAGATGTTAGATTAGTCCTTCTAATTGATGTCAGCTTTAAGTGTTACAGCTACTGAATATTAATATGTAACTCAGTTAAAACGGTAAAAAGGTCGGCTCAGTTTAACTAAAGAGCATAGGCTATCATGCAGGCTGCTAAACGCTTTGTTTATACAATTTCTAATATGACTACTATTCTGTGAGCTGAAGAAAAACTTACTAGAGTGGTACAAAAACACAGGGCATGTTGCACTGCACATAGTGCTGCTCCCAGCAACCTTCCTTTTTTTTTCCCCCCAATTATGGCCAGTGGAGGTGAGCTGGCGATGGACGTGTAAGAAATGATTTCTACATCTTAGAGCCGCTCAGTAACACACAAATGTGCACTAGTTTATTTCCTTTGACCGGTAACCTATTTTAAACTACTGTAGGTTGTTTTAACGTGTGTAAACTCAACTTTGAGCTTGCTCACGTGATGTGTGAAAAGCACAACACTGAAGAAACTGCCTAGTTAACCTCTTGTTTAAAAAATTGAGCTGCAGCAAATAACGATAGGAAATACCTTTGGGTTATGGACTGTCTGGTCGGGATTAGGCTTGTCACAATACCAAATCTTTTTCGCTGTTCAAATTGAAACGTTCCAAGCGGTTAGTTATGAGTGTTCAATGCTTTCGGTTGCTTATTTAAACATACAGAAATTACATTTAATTACATAAAATGTCAATGCAGAACTTTAATTTAGGTTCTCTCACTAGTGTTTATTTCTTTATGTACAGTATAACGCTAAAACTGTTAACATGAAAAACCACCTGGGTTTGGCTTCCCCTTGTGCCTATAGTGTTGGGTTGCTCCAGCCCCTCGGGCCATGACTCCACATGACCTTTGAGGTTGTGCTTGGGTAGATCTGCACATTTGCAGTGGATCTTTTGTGTGCTGTGGGTTGTGGGGTGGGGCCACTGTAGATTAGACTTTTTTTGTCTGGTGCATCTCATGGGTGCCTGATCAGATTGGGATCTGGAGAGACTGGAGGTCGTGTCGGCGGCCTTGAACTCTGCACTTGCTAAGCCCCATACGTGCCTGGCTATAATGCACTGGGTTTTCTAAAACCTTCCTACTGTACTGTATCTTGGCCAGCATTGACTTTTTTGTGTTTTGTGCTGCATTGGCTTTTCTGTAGGATTGGACCAGACAGGCTGGCTTTTGGTCCCTGCGGGCATAGGTGGATGATATGATCGCTAGGTGGCTAGTTTTCTGGGGTATAAATGATGATCAGTGTTGTTCTGTTCACCTTTTAATGGTCATAATATTACAGCTGAACAGTGTACAATATATATGCGGTGTATATAAAACCCCTAACACCCTATAATGAAACATTATTATTAAAACTACTATACTGTATGCTGAAGTTTGGGGAATTGATGGTCCCATATGTCTTTATATATTAATATGAACGCACTGCTTTTAAATGTGTTTCCTGTTTTTAAATGTGTATCCTGTATATAATAAGGGTATTTTTGTTTGTTTTTTTCATGATGGAAAATGGACCAGAATCATGTCTAAAATTTTGAGAGGAAATGTGGCCATATCAGTGTTGCAGAGTTTTTTTTTTTTTATTCCTGAGAATGATGGCAGGGATAGAACACGGTGCATTAAAACCTCCCTCTTGGTGAAAGGTGAGCTTGGAGGACATAAGTAGCTCATCAGTGAATGAGCCTGACACCATTCTGCCACCCACACTGGGAGAGAACTGTCCAACCACACACACATATACACACACACACACTTTAACCCTGCTGGGGCAATTACCTGCTATTACCGGCCAGGGAGGAGCAGTGCAGCACCAGAATCATGAGTCTCCTCTTGGTGTAGGTGAAATGCCTTCGCTTCTCTCCAACACGCTAAAACTCCATTATTGGTCCATCGATTAATTAATCCTTCTGGCTAATTGAAACTAAGGGTTGCAGAAAGCATATCATTTAGCGAGGGGTGTAATGGAAGTAATGCGGTAATTAGGCATGATGAGATGCCTGCTCAGACCGCAGCATATTACTTTAACTCCTGAGAGTAGAGGAGAAAAGAAACATCTCGAGCTGTGTTATGGAACTTAACAAAGATCAAATAGATCATGTTGGAAAAAAATTGTTTGTTCCCTGGTTGTACTTCGGAGTTAATTATAGTACTGACAGCCGTTATGATGTGCTTGTTTTTTGTTGTTGTTATTTTTCTTGTTTTTTTGAATATGATTGGAGATATAATTAACGATGGCCAAAAGTCTCATAATGACACCGTGCATCAATTGTGATACACTTCATATTCAAAACACACTTCTTAAAAGTGCACAGAGATGTCTGTGGAAATAAAGTCATTTTGGTGGATCGTATTTTTTGTTTTTTTATTGTTTTTGTAAGAACTACAGTACCCATGAGGACGAATAGTAAGATTACCATTCTTTTTAAATCTTGGAATGATACACAAAGACATCCTGGCACTGTGATATAATCAAATCAACACTAATAGACTGTTTGTTTTTTTGCTCATTACTGACAAATGAGGTCATGTACTAAAGTAAACCGTAACTTTTAAAAATGGAGGTTTCTGAGCTTTTTAAATCTCCATCTGCATCATTATCTGGGACAAAAATACAAATCTTTTAGAGGTCCAGACCTTTATTCTTCAAAACCTGCTGAATCCAGCTGGGCATAGAGTCAAAAAGACGTCTGCCGTACTCTGGTGCTACTCCATCCATGATTGCTTCTTAAAAATCATGTACAGATGTCCAACAGTTTTCGATTGGGTTTAGGTCTGGAGATGACCCCAGGCATGGCTCCAGAAGCTAAATAGCATTGTCACATAGCCAGTTGTTCACTAGTTTTTCAGTTAATTCCAACAACTGATTAGCCAGAAGGTCTAGAACTAATTACTGAAATTCTATAATACATGGCAGAGGTTGGATTAATACTTTTGTCCACAACTGTATAATTATATAGTCAGTTATACCTAGGCATACAAATTTAATCGGTTTCGGTGGCGAGTTCTTAAGTCGAAATTTCGTATAGTGAAACACATTTTCCCATAGAAAATAATGTCAATGCAGATAATCTGTTCCAGCCACCCAAAAAATATTACTAATATTACCAATTTCCAACACTGTAATCATATTTTTGCCTATAAAAATAGTCAAAACATTTAGAAAAGACATCTAAATAAAGTGAATATGAATTAAATAGGCATTAAACCTCACTCAACCTTAGTTTATGGTTCCACTTGGCACCGCCTGCTTTAAAAAAATAAACTTGGAAGTGGCTCTGCTTTCTTCTTGCTACCGTCCTTGCTAACATTTTTGGGACTCATGGTGCTACAGTATATTTCCACTAAATCATAAAACGCCAAAAAAAAAAAGGCAAACTCGCTTTGCTTAGCCTTTCCACAGACGCAAACAAGTTTTGAATGACTATATGACGTTTGCGAAACTTGGCCAGCGTTCAGGTCGGCTCGGTTTGTTCACTTGTCTGCTGAAAATGCTTCATATGTTGAGGCACATTTCTTGCAAAATTGCAGTCCTTATGGCAAAAATTGGTAAGACGGGGTGTCTATATAAAATGTGTGTGTATATATATATATATATATATATATATATATATATATATATATAAAATATAAACTCCCACTCATCTTCTATAAAGTACTATTTTATCCTATATTCAGGGTTACGGTGTAAAGTGCCAGGAAATTCATTGCATCACAGCTGGCTGTGTATGTAGCTTCATACATGTATAGGCATTAGACAACGGGTCAAGGTCAATGGAAGACGGGCTTGTCTGATAGACCATGTTTTCTTTTACATCATTTGGATGGAAAGGTTTGCTAAATGTGTGTCATTTACCTCGGTAATGAGATTACACCAGGATACACTCTGAGGGCAAGCCGGCTGAGGCACCGTAACGCTCTTACGACCTACTGTACCTCAACACCACCATGTTGCAGAACAGTTGTTTAGGATGGCTTAAGGAACTTGGCAAAGAGTTCAGAGTGTTGACTTGGCCTCCAAATTCCCCAGATCTCAGGGTGATTGAACATCTGTTGGAATACAGGACTTAACGGATCTGCTGCTTATGTCAAGGTGCCAGAAACCACAGCACATCTTCAGAGGTCTTGTGAAGTCCATGCCTTTACAGGTCAGAACTGATTTACAGCACAAGTCAGACCTGAACAATAATAGGCAGGTGGTTTTAATGTTATGACAGATCAGCCAGAGAGACTGCGAGAGATAAATAGAGATAGTATATTAATATGATTCTATACTGTTACAAAGTTCTCCAATCAGCAGAAACTTTAAACTCATTATATTTAAACCTGTTAACACTTTTGTGCCTCATGACATGCTGACTTGAAACCCTATTATATTATGACATCTATTTAATGACGTCTAATTATATTATAGTTTATTATTTTATTGTGTAGGCGGCACGGTGGTGTGGTGGTTAGCACTGTTGCCTTGCAGCTCCAGGGTCCGGGTTCGATTCCTGGCCAGGCTCGAGTCTCGTCTCTGGAGTTTGCATGTTCTCCCCGTGCTTGGTGGGTTTCCTCCGGGTACTCCGGTTTCCTCCCACAGACCAAAGATATGCAGGTTAGGCTAATTGGCATTCCCAAATTACCTGTTGTGTGTGAATGAGTGTATAAGTATGTGTATGTGTGTGCTCTGAGATGGATTGGCACCCTGTCTAGGGTCTATCCTGCCTCGTGCCCTAAGCCTCCTGGGATAGGCTCCAGGTCCATGAGTAAGATGAGTAAGTGAGAGTGATAGTGTTGTGTCAAAAGCTTTTTTATAAAATTCTATGCATGTAACCATGACGCGTTATTATTAAACTTAAGCACTGTGTAGCAATTAAAAGGTAATGAGAACTTTAAGTATTACATAATTGTTTTTTGGTCAGGCAGAATGAAGCCATCTGGTTGTATTCCTACAAACCTTTTTCTACTTGACATCATGGCACCTGTCCGCCATGGTGCTGCCGATGGTAAAAAAAAGTCGTTCCTTATCAGATACCACTGCTAAGTACTGACTGGAAAGAGAGGAGAGCAGCTGCCTGCCAAAACCCACATACAAAATCAGTCACAGAAGCACTTTCAGCAAGGAAACATATATATTACAACGTTATGCCGTCTTTTACAACACTGTATCTCCATAGGAATTGCTTCTAAGTCGTTCCAAATTGCCTTTGATTCGTCCATGTTGTTCTGTTCATGGCTAAAATGGAGAACCTTGCCACAGATTCTCAATTGTATTTAGGTATGGACTTTGACTGGGCTAGTCTAATGGAAACTATTCCATTGTCGCTCTGGCTGTATGTTTCGGATCGTTGTCCTGCTGGAAGATGAACCTCCGCCCCAGACTCAAGTCTTTTGCAGACTCTACCAGGTTTTCTTCTAAGATTGCCCTGTATCTGGCTCCATCCATCAACTCCATTTATCACTACTGAAGAAAAGCATCCCTACAACATAATGCTGCCATCACAATGCTGCTTTTTGGTCTCATCTTACCAGAACAACTTCCACACAGCCTCCACACAGCTTGTCACAAACTGCAATCTGGACTTCTTACAGCTGTTTCTTAACAATGGCTTTTTTTCTTGCCACTCTTCTAAAAAGACCAGATTTGTGGAGCACATGACTTATACAGTAGTTGTCCTGTGGACAGCTTCTCTGCAGCTCCTCCAGTGTTACCATGGGCCTCTTGGCTGCTTCTCTGATTAATGCTCTCCTTGCTCGACCTGTCAGTTTAGCTGAACGACCAAGTCTTTATAGGTTCGCAGTTGTGCCATACTCTTCCCATTCTTGGATGATGGATTAAACAGTACTCTGTGAGATGTTGAAAGCTTGGAATATGTTTTTATAACCTAATCCTGCTTTAAACTTTATCCCTTACCTATCCATGCTGTTCCTTGCATCAAACATAATGCTGTTTGTTCACTAATGTTCTCTAACAAACCTTTGAGGGCTTTACAGAACAGCTGTATTTAAACTGAGATTAAATTACACATTCTTGAATAATTGGGTGACTTCTGAAGGCAATTGGTTCCACTGGATTTTAGTAAGGGGGATCAAAGTAAAGGGGGCTGAATACAAATGCACACCACACCACAGATTTTTATTAAAAAATAAATAAATAAATTCTTTACACTTCACAATTATTTACCACTTTGTGTTGGTCTATCACATAGAATCCCAGTAAAGTACATTTATGTTTGTGGTTGTAAGTTCAAGTGGGTATGAATACTTTTCATTCACATTTACAAGGCACTGTAATTGCTTTCCGAATTGCCTTTGACCCGTCCATGTTGTTTTGCTCAGGGCAAATCCGTCTCTAATCCCTGATCAAGTGTGTGGAACCAAGGATTTTGTGCACCATCTGTCACAATCAAACTTCTGCTAATGAATATCCTTATTACCTTTTTCATCCATTTGCACTCGCTGAATAAGTTAAGAAGTCCACCACAACATACTGCATATGAGAATGATCAGCAGAACTGCAGCGATTAACTCCTAGGTTCCTCTTTAAGTGACAAAGTGCCAGGTAATCTGGTAGACAATCAGGTAATCATCAGGTAACCTTTCTGTCATACAGTAATACAATTTGAAAGTAATTATCAACAAAAATACATAGTATCCCAACGTCGGTTAACGGTACGCCTGCCATCTGCTGCTGTTATTGTAATCATGTGACTGTAAAAGCTCTATAACAGCATGCCCATCTGTTTTATTCCTTTATTCCTTCCTTAAAAGGAGAATAAAATTTTTTTGATCTGCACACAAAAAACTGTATTTATTAGTAAATAATGAATTATCCTGTGTATCAGTATCTGTTTTATTTTCTCGAATAGGTTCAGCCAAATAAGCCATTAAATCGTTTCTAACTTTGACTGCGTGGCTGAACAAATTCAAGTTCAGATGAACAAAGCGATCGTGATGAGCGGGCGCATTCAACTCAAAAACTCAGTCTAGTATTTAAATTTAATACATAACACAATCTAATATAATCATCTATGTATAGTAGATCTATGTACCTATAGATCTAAATGACATGAACTCCATTTTGTTACTGAAATAAAGAATTTGTTAAAAAGAATCTAACCTGGCTCCTGGAATGCACCCCTGTGCCGATCAATCTGAAAACATAATCTTATATTCTCTGTAAAGTTTTATGGGGCTCAGAATGCACTTGGGCTAGAAGTCCATAATTCCTTTTAACTCGTGTGTTTCGTATTGTTGTGTTTATGTTTGATGTCTGCAGCAAGTACTTGGAGGTGAATGATTTATTCCCTGGTGAAGATATGTTTGGCTGCTGTTGGTTTTTATCTTTTTAGTTGAAGGCAAACACTGAGCAACGTTAGTTTACGCGTCGTTATTGGAGCCTTATTGGATCGTTTTTGATGAATTCTGTCTGTCTTGTACGTTTCCATTTTAAAACCACAGAACAGAACCAGTTACGTGACACGGTGGGTATTTTTGAACAAATACTGTGGCAACAAACGAATACATTGATCCCAAGGTGTGTATTTCATGGTCATGGGTTATGTTATACTGTACATAGAGTGCATAAGTTAATACTTACTCGTACTATATATGGGATTGATGTAATTATTTTAACAGGAACATGATTAAAATACGTCAGAGGCATGGTGGCACACTGATTAGAACAGCTGCCCCGTGGGTTGGGGGTTCAAATCTCACCACAGGTCTGTGTCAATAAAGTTTGCATGCTCTTGTATGCCCTTTAGTCCAAAGACATGTGTAAAAGTTAGTGCCCCCTCTTCAAATTCAATGTTTTTAGTGATTGTATCTAAGGTCATAAGATGTATGCAGGGATCATCCCGCCGTAGCTACAGGTTTGGAGTTGCATTGATCCAGCCGTCTAGCCATCTTGATTTGACCCCTGTCAAAATCACTCAAATCCCAAATTGTATCCATTTTTTTCATGCTTCAAAAATGTTCACTTACTGCCTAATATATCCCACTCACTTCCAGGTGTCTTAGTAACGCAATACTGTAATTGTAGCTACTGTGATAGGGTCCAAATTTTGATGAATAGTGTAGATCAAGCTAGTGTAGATCAGACTGATAAAAAAGGTTAATTCTGGTTGTGATGGAAACAATGTACATCACTCTTTTGATGGCAAAAGTACAGTAGGGACCTGCTCAATTAGGCGGGTCATAATGTTATGGCTGTAAATATTACTATACACTCATAATGATCTGATGGTGTACTTTGCATCATTCAAATTCTTTTATAACAGTGCATTGTGCAGGCTTTAATATTAACAGCACTTAAAAAACACTCAACAGGAGTGTCATAACATCACCATATGTCAACTTATGTAGGTAGGAGCTACTATGTATTAACATAAATGCGGTATATGTCACTTGCATCAGGTGTTACATCAATTTAACTTCAAAAATAACTTGTCTTTGTAAGAGCTGACACTTGTTGGAGTAAGTCTTATATTCTGGAGTAAATGTTGAATTACCGCAGATGTACTGTAGGCTTGAAGCATTGACAGTAGGTGTCGTGTAACCCTATGAAGCACATTACTTTAAATGTCATGACTTCACCATTTGTAGTAACACTGGATTATTATACCGTATGAATGTAACCAGCAGCCAAGTACAGGAGACACTGCATAGGAGTGCTATAACTAACTTATGTCAATTGAAATGTCACTTGACAGGTGAATCAAATTTAAGAGATGACGTTTGTTTGGGTCAAGTCTTTAATTTCTGTTCATGTGACTTGTTATGAAGCTCTCTGGTTCCCTTATAAGGCATCATTTCTGGACGTTAGGGAGTTTACATGCATTAGAGTTACCGTATGTGGTATGGACCACATTTTAATAAATACATTTTATTCAATAAAACAATGCCATTTGCTTAGTGTAAATCTCGAATTTTGTGCAAGATTTAGTATGGACATAGCACCATGGGTCCCAAGAATGTTAACTCGGATGGTAGCAAAAAGAAAACACAGCCACTGTCAGTGTCAAGAGGTATCATACTGTAGATTAAGGTTTAATGTTTATTCATTTTGTATTTTACTTTATTTCTATCCATCCATCCATTCATTCATCCATCCATCCATCCATCTTCAACCGCTTACCCGAAGTCGGGTCGCGGGGGTAGCAGTTCCAGCAGAGAACCCCAAACTTCCCTTTCCCCAATGTATTGATTGCTTTTAAATAAAAAAAAAAAATTAATTATAGTGTTGGAAATCAGTAATATTGGTAATATTTTTGGGTGGCTGGAACAGATTACCTGCCTTAACGTTATTTCTTATGAGGAAATGCGTTTTACAATACAAAATTTGGCCTTAAAAACTTGCCTTCAGGACGGATTAAAATTCTTACGCCGACAACCTCGCCATCCTCGCCACTGTTTAAGCCTCTAACAAACTTATTTTTCTTTTTTGGCTTTCATTTCCAGCCCACATCTCTCTCTTTCCTTCTTTCTCTCTCTCTCTCGCTCCTTCTTTCTCTCTCTCCCTCTCTCTCTCTCTCTCTCTCTCTCCTACAAACTGTCATTTCCTGTTTTCGGTAAAACGCCACCTATCAAACAGACTGAATTATGCAAAACGACAGGCACCGTTTCCTCTGCTTCAAAAAGCGCAACATGCTTCCGCCGTCCTTTTCATTCATTGCCGTTGATGTCGTTAGTCATTCAATGGCAATTAAAAGACAATGTTTTTTAAAAAAAATAATTGCTACGCTCATAAAGTGTCCTTGCAATAAATAGGGATCGTCTGTCACTTTGCTTTTGAAATGGAGTGTGTGCTCTGACAGAAAAAAAGAAATATCAGACAAGAGCAGGACTTTTTTTTGTAGTTCAATTCACAATTTTGTTTATTTTTTTGATAGATCACTGACGGACAAGGACGGAGGAAACATTAGCAGTGATTGCACAGTTTGTATGATGGAAGATAAACAACAAATGGAGATGACTTAGGGAACTATTTGGGAGAGAAAAATATGATGAAGTGTGGTTTTGCTTTTGCTGTTTTGTTTTCTCTGCTCTGATGGGGTGTGTGTTGGCTGACTGCCAATCAAGGACGGCGAAAAGTGTGTGTGTGTTGTGTGTAGGTGTCTGATTTGTACCTGTATGGACCTACAGGCTGGTGACAGCTGCTCTCAGTGGACTTGTGGATAATCTAGTGTGTGTCACAACATCCAGCTACTTTCTCGCCCAGTGGAGACTAATTACTCAGCGTGACAACTCGTCTACCACTTTGTGCCCCTTGCTCCGCCCTTCCGCTCTCTGGCTGTCACATGGGTGGCAGACAGCTTAAGCTGTAGATGTACTTTAGGAGGTTAAGGAGACTGGTTGAGAGACAGCCCTGTTCGCCTGCTTTCTTTTCTTGATCCTCTACGCGTTCCAGTTTAAAGTTAGCTTAAGATTCAAGCGAAATTTGATATTTCTTTGAGTTGCAGCCTATTGCAGCATGTTTCCTCCGACACCGTCCACGCTTACGGACTTATTCATCGTTCCTTATTTGTAGATAGAGAGGCTCAACCTTAACCCTGGGAGGGTGTCAATAGATAATGGTCTGTAATAGCAGGAAGCAGGAACAGATCAGTCAATTACCTGCTTTTTGCCAGTCAGTAACAGGGATACACCGGTGTACAACGGCATTGGTGAATGTGGTCCGGACCCGTTGCAGCAGGCTGAAATTAGTTAAAAAAACAAATAAAACATAAATAAAAAATCAATTTAATTACTGTCTGAAAGTTGAAATAAAATTAATAAATAAAGACAAGTTCTAAGACAGTGTTTTTCGAAACATAAATCATCTCAGCTTAGAGCTCAGGTCCCTGGTTTGTGCTTATATGTTTACTTGCTTTTAAGCAAATCATTTGGCTGAAGGTCATCAGACCAGACACTACTATAGATACCTGGCTGAAAAAAATAAAAGGAAAGAAAGAAAGTCAGTGGGCAAACAAGGATGTTTAAAGATGAATAGAAGTACTGTATGCGCTTTTCGTTTTTGTGTCAATCTAATCTTTTTGAATTGTTAATGTGAATCACCACAATGAAACCACTAATAACTACAGTAATGGTTCACCTTTAGAAGTTACTTGCTAAAATCCGGTCATATGGTTTGCTTTTACAGCCCTTTATAAAAAAGGATTTACAGTTAAAAATGGGCGTTTACATGCACACACACACTACCGGTCAGAATTTGCACACACCTTCTAATTCCATTTTTTTTCTTTCTACACTGTAAAGCAATTCTAAAGGCGCCCCAAAAATATACAATAATCTCCTTTGAACAGTTGATATTGAGATGTCTCTGCTACTTCTTCTCTGTAAAGCCTTTATAACGACTCGAATCTGAGCTGCTGGTTGTTAATTGGTGATCTCTGAGGCTGGTGACTCTAAATGAACTTCTCCTCTGCAGCAGAGGTACGTTTTGGTTTTGCTTTCCCGGGAAGGTCTTCACGAGAGATAATTTCATTATGGTGCTTTAAGGGTGCATTCCCGTTGTTTCTTCCGCATACTCTGTCTATACTGTACACGTTAATCTATTGCATTGATTGGCTCTGTTGATTGACGCGCATAGTCACGTCCTCCTTTCCTCTAGGAAAAAGTGCTACAATAAAGCATATTTATCCCAAAAAGGATAAGATGATGTGACATAATCTGGCACATAACTGCTCATAACAACATTACAGTATGGCACAGGTTTAACCTTAGTCAAATACCCAAGCCAGAGTTTCATTAAATTTGGCCGGACAGACAGACATATGGACATACAGACAGAGGAAACCAAAGAGGCTGGTTTCTGGTTTCCTCCAATGTATGAAACATAAAGATATAATCAAAAGTTCTGACCGATTTACAGCCAAAACCTTTCTGTATTTATATAAATATACTGTAGTTTTCTTATTTCATTTCATATTTAGATTATATTAAAAAAAATGCTTATCCTATTCTTATGTTGTGCTTAAAAATATATAAAAACCTTCAAACTTGGAGTCAGACAGGTCACAAATCACCAGTACACACGGGTCATTTTATTCATCTTAAAGGATGTGACGGAAAACCAACCGAATCACATGCATAAGCCCACGCTGAATAAAGAGATGCTTGACTGTGTGAATAACCTTTAAACTTCACTTGAACAGGTTATAACATACACTTACATGTGGAATGCTACGTAGGAAAAAGTAAAATTGTTTCCAGGTTGCTTTGTTTAAAAATATTCCAGTATAGTGGCGTCAGCTAATCGGTGGTCCTGTATGCCCCCTCCAGCTCTCCAGATGCATGGACTGGTTATATTCGAGAGCTCATTCATTCAGACGACAACTTTTATCCAAAACAGTTGTGTCCTTGCCACTCAGCAAAGGAATTCATCTTAGATTTGTTTCTAATAGACCTCAAATCCCAAGATTGCCACTTATGATGATTAAGGGGGAAAACTAAGCATCACTATCAGGATTGACATTTGAGTTGGGTGTTAATTTAGCAATTATATGCCTGAATAGACCTTACGACAGAAACGTGAGATAAACACCAGATGTCTGGACAGATGACGAACCCTGGGTATGGAGCTCTGAATATCCATGGAAATGCAGAAGTGATTCAAGCATGTGGACATTTACACACTCTCGCTCTCTCACTCGCTCTCTGTGTGTTTAATGAATGTCGCCATAAAACAAGTGATTTCTTATAAGAAAGTTTGCATATGTACAGACGGATCTAGTAAATTAGAAAAATAGTGTAATAAAGCTACTAATAAACAAAACTGAACAGAAAAATAAAAATCCTTATTGGATATGCTTATCAATAAAATATGATTTATGATCAATCTGGCATGTATGATGTACAAAAAAAAGGAAATGCTACTGTAAGTGTAACTACATTTTACATTGGGAGTCATTACAAAAAGAAGGCCGTTCAGGTCAAACCGGGACTTTATCTTATGAGCAGGAGAATGACGGATGGAAGCACAGTACGGTGAAGAGACTCGGCAGCAGTAAAACATTTAAATGGTGCAAATGTTTTAAAGAACACCGCACATCCATAAATGATGATCCCGGCTGATGTGGCTCAGCACACACTGCAGTCGTTCCTGTAAACATTCAGCGAGTGGAATGCATGATAATTGAAAATAGGATCATAACTTGTCACCAGCTTGTGGACTAGACACATCCGTCTTTGTTAACTGTACACACAGTCGTCCACCGACACCACTTGCATGTTACAGGAACTCGGCTGGGAGTTATTATTATTATTAACACTGTTTCACTAGCGCTTGGGAGTGCATGGGAGAAATAAAGGTAGTTTTTGATCTCTGTTATTCTGTACAATCAATCAAAAGTCCCGGTTTGACTTGAAAGTTATTTATTTCTATTATATTTCTTTCCATTGTATCCTACACCACATTCACTGCTCTAAAATATATGCAACATTTGCATTTAATTCCCTGAAGGTCATGAAAAAATATATACATTTCAGTAATATTGACAAGTAATTTAAAGTATACAAGTATACAATTAGATTGTGCTTTTATGTCAAGCATTAGACCATCATTTTGTTTTACTTTTTAAGCGCTAAATAGCACCAGAATCATGGAATCACCCGAGTAACACTCAGCACTACAGACCAAGCAGCTACATTTAGCACATAACAAACGGCTCTCATCCATCTGCGGTACAGCAGCTCGCATCTGTTCTGAGAGCAGCAGTCAGAAAGGTCAGCTGTCTGCACACTCAGAATAGTTCGATGCGCGCCGCTCACATATAGCGGGACTCATAAATATGAAGAAGACTGACATTTTTAAATTAAACATCACAGGCAAACAACTGACTGCTGCAGTTACACCTGGGGGCACAAAGCCATCTGACACACTCTCTTGTTGACTGGTTAACGAAGTAATGTTTAAAACTCCTACACAACTTTAATGTGCTGTTGTCTGAGCAGAATGTTCTGGTCCGGATATCATGAACGGGAAAAATGTGTAGTCCTAGCATTATATGATTCAATAAAGGAATTTCACATCATGAAAAAGTTCTTCATTTAAATTTAGTGGAACTCATTTATTCTAGGTTCATACGTGTAAAGTTAACCAATTCAAGCCTTTTCTTTTTGTTTGAATTTGATGATTACATTTGATTTGGTGATTTCTTTTAATGAAAAGTCATCTGATCATAGTAGATCATAGTATTAAGCAAATACAACCTTAGTCGAATAACAACATATAACTTTTTTCACCATGCCTTTATTAGTTAAAAAAATAAAAAAGAAGAAGAAAAACAAATACTAAGTACCCTCTTGCCGCTTCCACAGGATTTAGGAGGATAAGTTGCAGCCAGGTGCTGCTAATCATCACCCCTTGATTAATTGATCATCAGCAGGTATTCAGATGGTTATACAACCATTTCCAAGCAATTTGGAGTTGTGTTAGTTTCAGTGATACTGTATTGTGAGATTGCCCGACAAGGTCATTTTGAAAGTATGGTCCTTAATTAGTTATTATTTAAAACAAACACCTCTTAAAGTATATAATTAGATTATGCTTTATGCCCAGCATTTCATTTTAAAGAGTTGGATTTGCACCAGAATCAAGCAATCACTCGGAATACCAGCACACACAACAAAAGTCCTTCCCTGGTGTTAGTTTACAAAGAGGAAATAAAAAACGTCACACAAGCACAGCACTACAGACAAAGAAGTCACATTTAGCACTTTGGAAACAGGTCTCATCCGCCTGAGGTCAACAGTCTACAGTGAGAAAGATTATTCACAAGTGAAAAGCATTCAAGACAGGAGTGGACGTCCCAGCACATTCACACCACGGTCAGACATACAAACCCAAGAGCTGCATTTAAGAGCCTACAGACCTCACTGGGCATGTTAAAAGTTTGTATCTTTACCAAAAAGTGTGTTGAACAAAACACAGGGCTTGGATGTCTTATGGACAGATGAGACCAAAGGGGAGTTTTAATTAACGTCTTAACGCCCAGCACCAAAAAGCATTTCAGAAGAAACACCCATGAAACACAGGACCTGGGCACCTTATAGACATTGAATGGACCATGAACTCCTCTTTATACCTGAGTATTCTAGAGGCGTCTGTGAGACCATCTGTCCGACAACTAAAGCTTGGTCAAAATTGGGTCATGCAACAGGACTATGAACCAAAGAACCAAGTACATCTACATCAAAATGGCTGAAAAATTAAAGAATGACTGTTTTGAAAAGGCCTAGTCAAAGTGTTAAGAGCTGGGCATAAGCAAAGTCCCAAAAACCTAAAAGAACTGATGCAATATTGGACCAAAATTCCTCCACGATGATGTGAGAGACTGATAAAGTCAGACAGGAAATGATTACTTCAAGTTATTGCTGCTCAAGGTGGATGTACAAGCTGTTAAATCATGGGAGGTACCTTATATTGCCCACTTTTTTTTTAATTGGCCTCATTTTTGATAAATAAATAATGGCACTGTGAAAAAAAAAATTCTGTTGTTTATTGTCTGAGGTTGTATTTAACTGATACCGTGACCATCTCTATGATCAGATGATTTTTAAAAAAATATATTTTTGCACAAAAACACTTGAGGTTAAAAGACTGAGTACATGTAACTGTAGTGTAGCTTTACAGCAGGCATTGAATGCATACAAGCTAAATATGCTGTAAGTAAACATTCAGGATGATATGATATCGTGGTGAGGTTCATCATCTGTAGAAGGCAGCGTGTGTTTGTGTGCAAGATTAAATCTTTAGGATTTCTAAAGAAGAAAAAAAAAACAAGCCTTTAATTATTTCACTCCTGCTGGACAGCTCATTTTGTTCATAAAACGAGGTGCTGAAATTGTCATTAAAATGTGTTCTTTTCTGAAACCTCTGATGAATTAGCACACTTACACCCTGACAAGGCGGCGTAGCGTCGCTCTAATTCAGTGCATTGATTTGCATGTGTGAGAACGTTATTAAACTTGATGGCTCTTCAAACTCGGATAAAGATGCAGATAGAGATTGGCTTTTTCCTGTAGCACATCAGCATGCTTTTTTTTTTCCGCTCGTGCTAATTAGTAGAAATGCGCACAACACATGGAAATGTATTAATAAAAATGGATAGATGTGAGCTTGTTTAATGGACATGCGTGGGAGGATGTAGCGTTTTGTGGGTGTCAGAAGGTTACCTTTAGAAGAATACTTACAGCTACTTGTCGTTATTTGTTACATAAACATATGCAAATTAAGAATACAGATTAATTTGTTTGGCATATGAAGAGAAAGAAGGAAAAAAGTTTATCGAGTGCTAATAAACTGTATTAATCTTTGCTTTTTATAATCCTCGTGAACCTACAGTAACCGTACACAATATAACAAACTACAAACGTCCTGAGTGTGTAATGTTTCCCACGATTCCATCATTCTTATCCTGTCACATTACATCCACGGTATCCCATATCACTTAACATAGACATGTATAGATGCTAAATGATTAAATTTACTTTCACACACACTTCATGGAGTTTGAGTACACCTACTGCACGACTCAATGTTCATTCCCATAATCAACTGTGTTGCTGATTTCCCTAATCTGATTGGTCCGAATCTTTTCCATATCAGCACGCGTGACAGTAGTTCTGGCTATAATTCAAATGTTTAAGGCAGTCTGTCTGAACCTCTGCCGTTTCTATAGTAACAGCGCATTCACAAGGGCTCGGCTACATAAACTAAGACTAATAATAAATGAAGTACAAAAGGTTTAAAAGGCAGTTAAGAAAGTTTAATCCTGGAAGTGTTGAACACTTTAAAAGCACTTTGAAAACCTTTTCAGTTTTTTTTTTTTTTTTTAATAAACATTAGAAACACTTTAGCAAAAGTAAATTTTTTCTTTCTAAATTTTTTTTTCCTACCTCTGAGTGGTTTATTCCTAAAGCTCGATTCGCACAGGATTAGTATCACCTGGTGAACTAGAGTCATTTGGAATGATTGCAGAGATCGTCTGTGATCTTAATCCCCTGCAAATCGGCCATTTGTAAAAATGAAATGAAAAATTCCCCCCACAAATGACCCATCATACCCGTGGGACGTGTGTCTTTCTTTTTTAAGGAACTTCCAGACCCCCATCATCAAGGAGATTCGTAGTTTTATATAGCACGGAGTTGACATCACGCAGGACCTGTCATGGTCCTGTCACATTAACACCGTGGTAAAAAAGGCCCGGCAGCGTCTCTATCACCTCAGGCGTTTGAGAGACTTCAGTCTGCCCTCCGGGGTGCTCAGGAACTTTTACTCCTGCACCATAGAGACCATCCTTACGGAAAGCATCACGAGCTGGTTCGGGAACAGCACCATGCAGGACCGACGAGCTCTACAGAGGGTGCTGAGATCAGCTGAGCGCATCATCCGCACCGAGCTCCCTGACCTGCACTTGATCTACGGCAAGTGGTGCTGGACCAAGGCCATGAAGATCGCGAAGGACCTTAGTCACCCCAACAACCGACTGTTCACTCTGTTGCGGTCAGGAAAGCGCTTCCAATCCCTGGAGGCCAACACAGAGAGACTGAGGAGGAGCTTCTTCCCGCAGGCGATACGGTCTCTCAACCAAAACATCACACAGGACTAAAAAACATCCTTTTAAGCACTGCATTTTATAGACATTTCTCTCACCTGACAATATAGTCCATTTATAAACATTATGCATTGTACACTCATACACATTTGCACATGAGTGTACATGTGTATTTGCACTCACTCTGGACATTTATAGACAATCATACTTCATTTAATTTCTGCATACTTTCTGGACATTTATTGCCATTTCTTTTTTCACACTTTTGCACGTTTCCATATTTTGCACAGCTGGATTATTTTTTTTGTTTGTTTGTTTTTATCTTTAAAAATAAATTCTTTACTATATCCCATAATTTATATTTTATATTCTGTTCTTCTTATCTTCTTCTCTATATTTTATTCATTTCCATTCCCTAATTTATTTCTATTTCTATTAATAATTTATAGTTTAAAGGTCACGAGCGGTCGTATAAGCATTTCACTGCTTATCGTACTGTGTATGTGACAAATAGAATTTGAATTTGTTTTTGTTCTCTTTTCATCCACCTCCCGTGAAGAATGGAGGCTGCGTTGGAGTGTGTTGAAAGTATTTTGGGTCATTTCACTATACACCATACAACAATTTGCGCATGTTTGCGCGGGTAATTTCTAACTCACACAAGGTCCCCAGATAATACTAATCCCGTGCAAATAGGGCATTAGATACTGTAACACAGACAGTGTGGACGGTTTAGGCAGACAGTGACGAACCAACGATGTAATTATCAGGGGTGAATGTAGTTTTCCAATAAACCATGGAGGTTTTGGACAGTCCTGTAAATCTCATGTCTATCTCTACATTTATTCCACTTGAGAACAGCCTCAGTTAAACACTGCTCCAGGGTTGAATCCCAAAATAATGTAAAATATAAAATGTGCTATACATGTAGGGTGTATAATCCCTTGTTGCACACATAAAGTAGTGCCCTTTACATTTAGTGAAACATAGACTACCAGTCAAAAGTTTGGACACACTTTTTAATTCAAGGATCTTCCCTGAGTTTTATTTCTCTCCACAATGCTGAAGGCATTCATATTATACAATAATCTCCTTTGAACAGTTGATATTGAGATCTGTCTGCTATAGAAACTTATAATCCGTAAAGCTTCATAACGGCTCTAATCTGAGCTGCTGGTTGTTAATTGGTGATTTCTGAGGCTGGTGACTCTAAATGAACTTCTCCTCTGCAGCAGAGCTAAGTTCTGGTCTTGCTTTCCTAGGAAGGTCTTCATGAAAGACAGTTTCTTCATGGTGCTTGATGGATTTTGCAAATGCACTTGACACAATACTGTTCTGGCAAGAACTGTCCAGAACAGCTGACCTTCGAGTCTTAGAATAATAACTGATTGTTGTTGTTAATTATTTACCTAATTCCATATGCTTTATTTCGTAGTTTTAAAATCTCCAGTATTGTTCTAGAATGTGGAAAAACGAATCCAAGTTTTTGACTGGTACTGTATGTGCATGCATAATATCAAGTTTATATGCAGTGTTATTTGATGTTTTTGTAAATGGAAGTCAGAATCGAGAAGATTTGAAAAAAAAAAAAAAAAACAGGGAACAGAGCACTAAGAAACATAGGCTCAGCTACGTTACACTGGCCCAGATCTTCCGAATGCCTTACATAACCACGATGAAGATAATACCGGCCCTGTAAGTGCGTTTCAAATGGGCCGTGGCACTTTAATCATTCAGTTAATGGAGCAGGAAGGTTTAATCACAACGGCTTTCTGCCTTTCATCAGAAAGGAGAATGTGGAAACAGACATGAATTAGTGAAGTGGTCCGAGGCTTTTCACATTCTGTTTGATGGCATTTAATTTAACTAAAAAAGTTCAACATTCTATCCCTTTTTCAAGACCGACCATCATTTTCCTCACTCGCATGCTTCTGCTTCTTCCTTTCTTTCTTTCTTTCTTTTTTTTTCTTCCCTCACAGTCACTTCTTGTTTGCAGAATGATCTCTAATGATATGAAAGCAGGGAATCGTGCTTAACAGTTTGAAAGCGTTACTTTCAAGGAGATGAATTATCAAAAATTATTTTCAAGCTTGTGCTATTCTTGGTGAATCAAGACTTTGGTGTCCTTAGCTGGTGTTTATCTCAGTGTAATGAAGGGGAAATAATGGAAGAAGATTAAAAGGAAAAACAATCATGAAATCTTAATGAAATGTCCATGGGTAAGTGGTGTATTTATACACAGTTGCAGGCTTAAAGGAACAAGATCTCCTTTAAGAACTGCAGAGAACATTTTAGATATAGTTTTTCATGATTGTCTTTAAACAAAAAAAAAAAAAAAAAAAGAATTTTCCGTTCAGCGATTTAATTTACTTCGGATAAAGAAGGTCAGCAGATTGTGTGTGCTAGTTAGGATTTGATAATAATATATTGACACGATAGTTGTTGGTAAGCCTCCAGATCTTCCTTAATCATCAGCTGAATCTCACCCTCGTTATGCATTTATTTATTTATTTATTTATTTATTTATTTATTCATTTATTTATTTTCTCACAAAATGGCTCTGACCTGAACAGACAAAATCTGTTATCTCCTACCACTTAGCACAGGGCAGAGTGGGATCATAAAGGCTGCTCACCCCGAGGGTCACTGCTTAATACCGGCATGTCCTATCTGTCCCGGCAGGGGTCATGACACCCACTGGGCTTTGACACTTTGGAAGGAGATGGGGTTATATCGGGTTAATGAAGTCCGATTTCTCTGCAGAGTGTTATTACCACGGGCAACCCATTTGTTTTGGTGGAATCACCTCAATGCACTGGAATATTGTAGGGTAATGAGCACCAAAGGAAATTACGGTTTGCGTAAAAAATGCGGGCACAGTTAAAATAAGAAACTGTCCACGGCCAGAGGTCGGTACTATGATTATGATTATCATTGAGGACAAGATGGCAGGCGTTTGCTAAAACTGACACAATAGCAGTTACTATTCCCGCTTCAGCCTGAGATTTCTGTTCTTGGCCGAAACCTGATTCCTGACATGCTTTTCATGATTGTTTTATCTAAACCCTTACTTTCAAGCATGTAACTTTGGGTTTAACGTAAAAGATATTTTTCCCCCCTAATTCGGCTATTTTACATTTATTTCAAGATGATTATACATACCAAAAATTGGCTAAAATTGTCGATTGGCCTTTTCCTCTTTCCTCTTCCAGGGTACCCAGAAAAAACCCACCAAGCACGATAGGGAGAACATGCAAACTCCATGCACACAGACCTGGGAGGGGAATGGAACCCTCAACCCTAGAGGGCACAGTGCTGGCCAGTTTTCATTATTGGGAATCATTATTCTTCGTTTCACCTTGAAACAGATTGCGTATTCCTCCCTGATCTCTCATGATCCCTCACCGTAGATCTTGAACTCATTTTTCTTCTTTTATTTTTTTTATATAATATATATTTAAATGAATAGATTAACATAAATATTGAAGCTGGGGCTCCTGTCAGAGTTGCTGTTTTAGAAAATTAGTCAACACCTTCTGACCGATCATAATGAGAATTCAACAGCGTGTTTAGAGATCAAATTTTATGCATTTTGTGCTTGGGTCAAATTCGAAAAACAAAAATAAATAAATAAATAAATAAATAAATAAACTTTTAATATTCATGATGTGACAGTGTATCACAGTCATCTGACAGGCAAGACCGGTGAGAGCGCTAGGTTTTCTTTCAGCCTCCTGTTGAACTCACATCGTGATGCCTCTCGGGCCTCATCAGGTATTCGCAGAAACACGTGCTCGCTTTGACAAGATATCATCGGAGGCGCTTCTTTTTGACAGTCGGGGGAATATTGTTTTTTCCGGAGTAATTACTGTACCAGCTGCTGAAATGTATTTACATGGCATCAAGATGGCCTCTGTCTTAGTGGGAGACAGGAGATAACGGGTGGCAGCAATCTGTTTGGGAAGTCCCCTTCCTCCCTACGAGCCTGGACTACTTTCTCTCTCTCTCTCTCTCTCTCTCTCTCTCTCTCTCTCTCTCTCTCTCAATCTCTCTTTCTCTCTCCCTCTCATGCACACAAAGACCAGTGTCAGTGTGCAGTGACCGTTTAAGCAAGAGGAAGCAGCTGGGGACTTGGCTGTGCCACCTGATGTCACTGAAAAGAGAGAGGAACTATTAGTAAAGCGAGCTGTCAGCCATCTGAACGGCATCACAACCTTTCCTTTTAGATGGTGACTTCCTCCTTGACACACTATCATTATGTGTGGTTCTGCATGACATGCGCTCTACTGAACCGGGGTTACTCGTAAGCCGTTCGAGGGTATATTCAGTCCATCCCTACTGACGTATAAAATTAGGTGTACGTGTAGGTAGCATGATGATACATCGCTGTATAACGTTTGCTGTCAGGATGTAGCATGTGGAAACAAATATATTGTGTAAAATGGGTTGGAGGTAGATTGCTTTTTTTTTTTTTTTTTTTTCTACCGTGGCTTTGGAGAGGGGAAAGCACATGTTCTTACAGACCCTTCACTCAGTGTACATACTTGGTATAATAAATGTATAATAAGGATTTTTAATTGTCCTGAAAAAAATTGAGATTTGTAAGGAAACAACTGTTTACAGATGTTAACTGGAAATAAAAAAAATATTTTGGCATTCCACAACATTTAAATGACTCTCCAAATGAAGAATAACCAACAACGTCTTCAGATCATTCTTATCACATTGCCTTAGTAACTTAGCTCACCTTTCAGCAAGTTAAATGCCATTCCAGTCATGAATTAGTTCCCTATAACAGCATGCCCCAGGTGTATCATTCCTTACATTGTAAACAGAAACAACTTCCCAATCAAAAATTTCAACATAGAATTAAACAAAATCACATGAGAGGGAGTGCTGTTGTATTAAATATTGGCACAGATATAATGCAGTGCTGATATTCAGTACAACAGCATGACCTTGAGTTTCATATTGCTTCCATGCAACAGCATTATATTATATATAATTTGTTTTTGAATTAAACAGTTGTTTTGCTCCACCATCACATATCATTTAAAGACTGGGATAATCGCATTGACTGACAATTAATATAATCAGCAGGGGTGAAGGTTTTTTCACTTTATATTTCCAGTAATTCCGATGTGGAATATCAGCTAATTTCTGGGATTCCTGAGTTGAATCCCAAATAGCATAATAATGAAAAGCTAGTGCACTATGTAGGCTGTATAAACCCTTGTTCCACACACCATGTAGTGCCCTTGATCAGGTGTTGGAAAAGGATTTGGGATCTAGCCTTGTGTTAGCAGGGTTAAGGCATTGGACTACGGTTCGGACGTTCCCAGGTTCAAACCCCACAACCACCAAGTTGTGCCTGTTGGGCCCTTGAGCAAGGCCCCTAACCCACAACTGCTCAGATGTATAATCAGATTTAAAAAAAAATGTAAGTCTTACAGTACATTACATTTTTATCTTACATACAGTATGCAACCGACAGTGATTGTTAGAGCACGTGTGACTTGGAGTTAAATGTTCCAGTGCTGTTATGCTCTATATCAGCACTTATGGAATGCTTCTTATTCAATCAGATTACTCGGTCAGATCTAATGTAATAAACTGTATAATAATAAAAAGAATAATAATAATAAAAAAAGAAGAATAGAATGCATTTTTAGAGTCAACACTTTAATCTCATGTGAAGCTTTTGTACACCAAATCAGAGCATTGGGATTTTTTTTTTACTCTTTCTCGCTTTCTCTTTTAAAACTAGACTGGATATTATTCAGCGTTTAATTAAGAAACAAAACACTGTAATAACATTTCATATTTTCATTTAAAAGAAGAATCTTGGCTCTTAGTTTTATTAAATGTCAAAGTATTTTAGAGTCCCAGGTTCCCAGCAAATTTGTTTTAAAATGAACTGGAACAAATAATTTGGATTGATTGAAGCCTGGTAAATAAAAGCAACACAATAGATAGAGAATATGTGACATGACACTTGACATGCCTGTTATTTGTCCAGTGTTAACTGCTTGCTGGAAGTATATATTATTAAAACTCACTCAGGTTTATAATTGAAATAAAGACCCAGCGTTCAGGGTGGCTCGTTTCCTTGAGCGGTTTGCAACAAATATGTCGTCGCTGATTTTAGAAGCCTGATGGCCGAGGCTTTAAAGGAATGCGGTTAGCGTTGTCAGAAGCATTGATTTTCTATTTTGTTTTAAAAGGGGTCTAAATTTAATACCGTGATGTTATGACAGTCCCTTCGTCAGGCATTGCAAGTTGACGTCAGGCGTTATTTTTGCTCCTTCGGACTGTCGGTTGTCTTTTCCAGGAAAGCTACCCACCCCATACCCCACCGCCCCTCCCCACCGCTCAAGTGCCGCTCACAGCAAAATACGACACCGATAAAAATTTGTGCAATCATCCAGACTTTTTTTTTTTATCCTTCCCCTTTTTACTGGCATGAGGAATGAACCAGTAAGCACAATCCCTTCACAAACGCTCCTCAACCGCAAATGTCATTTTCCCGACCGCGGTGAAGCATCGTATGGGGTAAATGGTGCAGATTTGGACTCTGTATGATGGTCAGGGCGGAAACAGTGTGGCGGGACACATGCTGGGTGTGTTTCAGGCTCTGAGACGTGATTGAACTGAAGAGTGAGAATAAGCAAATCTGCCTAACTCTCGATGTGTTTCATACTGTATATGTCTTTGTGTCCTTGTGAGAAGGAAAAGGTTATTCACCATGGTAACATATTTTATATAAATCTGCAAACACATCCCTATGATGCTACAATGCATTTAATGGTCATTCTACAAATTAGAGTATAATTGTCTTATTCTGCAGGACTTCATAAATGTTTTTTATAGAAGCTAACGTTAAGTGAACCTATTTTTAGTTTAAATTTCAAAAACAACTTCAAAAAACTAAAAATGCAGCTTTTTACTGCGGCTACCATGAATACAATAACTCCTCCTTCTTTCATAAGGTGCTTTATATATATATATATATATATACCAAATAATTCTGTGGTACAGTAGGGTTGTTGGATATGGTTTGTTTTTACTTTCTGAACTTCTGGATCATAGGATGTCTTTATGTTTGTACAACAAGATTGTTACACTTTTCTGTGAAGCCCATACTTAAACATATTTATACCTACTGTATTCTGATAATTCTTACTTGTTTACGAACTCAAGTAGTGCCTAGTAAAAACCATTAACATGCTGCCCTTTTTTTATTAACCTAAAGTCAAATGACTTGTGATCCTGAGTACGACAACCCAGCTGTCTGATATGACCCGGATCCCCTGTAAGCCCCGCCCCATCTTATCTAGTGTGACCTAGCTGACATTAGATATGCAAAATAAAAGATAGTAGTGTAAGGATCTATTTACAGTAACTCCCCAGGCCCTTTGTGAAAAAAAAGATGCAGCCCGTCAGTTTTAGTTAATGAAGCAGACGCTAGAAATTATTTGCTATTAATTGTTTTAGATAAAACATAAACTGAAAACTAAAACAGACAAATTGGAGCTTTTTTCCTGTTCAAGCTTCTGCAGCCTAAAACCCTGTATACACTAATCAGCCATAACACTAACCCCACCGACAGGTGAATTGAATTATCAACAGTAATTATTAATTAAATGCCAGCAAAGAGGTGATCATGGGAACAGAAAAGCCAACATAGCACAAACTGCTAAAAAATGCAGATGAACACCCAATGCACCACATCTTGCCACATCCATGAGGCTTAGCAGGCAAGGAATTCAAGGTTGTTGATCCGGTCTCCAAATTCCCCAGATCTCGATCCGATCAAGCGTACATGGGTTGCACCAGAAGCCCCAGCCCGTAACCCACAGCACCTAAAGGATCCGATGTTCTGGTGACAAACACCACAGCACAACCCCAGAGGCCCTGCGGAGCCACACCCCAAAGGGGCCAGTGCCACCCCGGCGCTTTAAGGAGAACTCAAAACCTAGGTGGTTTTAATGTTATGGCTGGTTTAAGCATACACATATATACTCAATTCAGTTCTATTGCAAATGGAATGTTTCATCGACTCACTCAATTATTCCTAGCACATTATTACAGCTATAATAGGCACTATTTGAAGTTAAAAAAAGTATTACCAGCTATAAGCACATTATTTATGAATACATGCTTCAAATGAATCTATTCCATTTATTCCATTGAAAAAATCCTTTATATCCTTTGCCATATTTGTTGAACAAATCATTTTAAACCCCAGAGCGATGTCCGAAAGTTTTTCAAAAAAAAAAAAAAAATAATAAAATAAATAAAATATGAAAGTGCTTGTAAAATCATAGAAAAAGTTGATTCATGTTGTGGAGCTGATAATAAAGCTAAATAAATTATAAGCAGCCTTCAAGGTCTAAGGCATTTTCTTTAAGGAGCATTGAGGTTGGATCTACAACACATACTTAATGTTTTCTGTCCAATTCAGCCCCATTTAACGTTCCGCCACATGCTTATACTGTATTTGTCTTGAGGCCAGTCATGGCAAGTTCTCTTATGCCAGTACATTTTTATAATTTCTTTATCGCCTTTTTCTATTCGTTTTGTGTTTAGCTCCAGAAGCACGACCGTGAAAGCAAAGATGACGCAGCCAAATGGAGATCAGAGGAGGAGATGGCTAAAGAAGCGACGGAGCTGAGAGGTCTCTTCTGTTAGTTTCTTTTGGTTTAAAAAGAAAAAAAAAAACATCTGCATAATATTAACACTGTCCAATTAGTATTTTTTATGAAAGCAATTACATTAATGCATTGATTCTCTGGAACGTGTGTGTTCATGATGCAAAGAAAAAAATGCTATTTTTTTTTCTCATTTTGGAGTGGTTTGTCTTTAATTAATGATAGAGCTTTGGCTGAATAAAAAGTGTCTTATTTTGTTGTGCATTTTCTTCTGCATAAAAAAAAGAAGCTGCACAAGGCAGAGTTAAAAAAGACATGTAGCAAGAATTTGTGCTGGACATTTTTCCAATCTATGTGGTTCAATATGGTTAAGTGTATGGCGATGTAATGAGCAACATGAGGTCGGGGGGATATCTGTTAACGTCAGTGTCACGTTAGTCATGACAAATTGACAAATTGGAGTTAACATCTAGCTCCAGAAGCATTTTAAGCGTGCCTGAAAGTATAGCAGCAGCAAAAAACAAAGAACATAGCATATAAATAACACTGACAGCTGCATCTGTATAACCATCATGCTTTCAGTGATTTATACCGTGTCATCTATTATCCCCAAAGAAAAAAAGGTATTTGTTTAGGAAATGTTTCCAAGTAAACCATTACCATCTCAACAACCCAAGAGGAGGCCATATGCAGAGCAGTCTGGGAAAACCATTTGGATGTTGCTTTAATTAAATTAGGAAGAAAAAAAAATACTGCATATTTGACCAAAAAAAAAAAAAACATAGCCACATAGTTTTTTTGAAAAGATTTTGTTGGTTAACAAAGACAGTAAGCCCGAAGACGGCTAAAACCTCATTATATACAGTAACAGTTAGTAATCTGATTGAATGAGAAGCATTCCACGGGTGCTGATATAGAACATAACAGCACTGAGACAGCAACTGCCTGCCAAAAACCACATTCAAAACCAGTCACAGAAGCACTTTCAGCAAGAAATCACATCTGATACCGTTGTCATCTTAACCAACACTTTCCAAATTGCCTTTAAACCATTCAAGTTGTTCTAACACAAGGCTGAATCCCAAATCCCTCTGTTACCCCTGATCAAGGTCCCTGGTGAGAAAGCCGAGGGCGACAGTGGCAAGGAACAACTCCCTGAGATGGTAATAGAAAGAAACCTTAAGAGGAACCAGACTCAACAGGGAACCCATCCTCATTTGGGTGAAAAAGAGAGCAGGAATTGATCTGCATTTATACAGTGTGTAAGGTGGCGGGCAATTCAGCTATAACAGTTGATGTTAATTGATGTTAGTATGGAGTCCAGGTAGTTATTGGAGGCTCAGGTAGACTTGTAGGAAATTCCAGTCCTGAACTATCAAACAACTGCAGCTGAGTCAAGTCCTTAGACAAAAAGCTGTCAACATCAGTCGAGGCCAGAACCATCTTTATGGTAGAGTGAAACCATCTCCGGACAGCAGACCCATCTCAAAGAGACACGCGGGGCATCCATGTGACGAGATCTTCAACCAGAAGCGGGGCACCAGGATGGGTCAGACAGGTCCAGACGGCAGAGGGAGTCTGGATCACTGGACAGAGAGAAGGAAAGAGAGAGAGAGAGGGAGAGAGAACAGGAGAGGGGAGAGCTGAAGAGGAGAGATAACAGGTATGGTCACAGTCACATAATGTATAATGTGAATGTATATTTAGTGTAGAGTGCAAGCAGGGACTTCAGCAGGACTACCTATAACAGCATAACTAAAAGGGAGAGCCAGAAACACAGACATAGCTGCTTCTTTCCAATACCAGTCCATTGTAGAATAGGTTTATTTAATCCAAAATGTTGGTTTAGAGCTGCCTAGTTTTACATCGGGAGACTCTCTGACAATCAAAAAGCAACCTTTTTATACTGTACGTAAGGGAAAGAAATGTCCTTGGTTTCTAAGACGGTGCTTGGAGACGGAAATTTGAATGCTTCGAATAAATCTTGTGTTGAGAAAATACACCATGAACCTTGAGCAATAATGTTTTAACGGCTCAATCAGTCAGATATAGTGTTGGTTTCCTTTTAAACCAACAATAAGTTTAGCTTTTTTTTTTTTTTTTTAATGGTATCATGGAAAGTATTTTGCAAGACCTAAACAGTAAATAACCTCCATTATCCCCTTGACCACTACACCGGAGTGTGCTCTTGTGTTACTTTGATTGATTATTTGTTCTTCGCGCTCGGCCATGCAGTCGGTACACGGCGTGCCGCCTTCCTGCCTTTAGTACATTCATTTCTCTGAAAACCCCCATCAAGGTTTTATGGAGATCAGTACGATTAAGTAGCACATTTATTCCACAGCCCGGCACTCTGATATGCAATGCAAAGGCATCTCACTTTCTGTTTGTTATTCATGAGGGTCCCGAGCTACATTTCATTACTAATCCCATTGGCATCATGTAAATCACTGAAAGTAACCGTATTGGGATTTTTGGCTTATTCCCTAAGCAGATGTGTCATGCTGTCAGTAAGGAAAATGGGCGAAATAAGATTTCGAAACCCAAGGTGCTTTCGAAAAAGGTCAGTCATCTGTCTGTAGCCCGTAAACCATCTGTTACAGAATTCGCTGTTCGATTTAAATAAGGTTCAGCTGTAGGTAGGACACACGCGGCTCAGGTAAAGTAAGACGGTTATTAATCTGCGTACTGATTTGTCAAACTCTGGAAGGTTAAACCAATACAACACGGAACGCTTAAAAATATTAGTGTTTAAATTGATTTGAAGAAAACGCTGACAAATACAACAGTAATCCAAACACAAAAGGAAATGTCATTTGCCTCGAATGGTCCTTTATTGTGCAAATATATTGTTAGTTATCCTAGCTCCACAGAAGCAGCAGCACACTGGAGGCTATTATGGCTCGTATTATTTTATCAATGTGGAAATAAAACGATCCTGACTTGCCACTTATTCATCGGGAAAAAGGAAATACAATTCTGACAGAGTGACGTACGCCTTCCAGTAATCAAGTAAAAAAAAAAAAAAAAAAAGGCTTTATGAGTTTCACGAAACGTTATTGAGAGGTTTCCTCTATAGAAATGTCTTAGAGAGTTCGGGGCTGATCTATCACTCCAGCCCCTATTTGAAGTATAGGAAGATATACAATCCAGAGCAGAAATGACCCCCCCCCCCCACCAGAGATCAAGCTTGCTGTCCTCGTATGAACCTTCAGGACTCTTCAGCTAAACACAGACATTATCCTTGGCCTTGTCGTACTGTAGAGTAATTGCTTCCTACCTGCTGCAATGTCACATCCTGAAAGCATGTTGAATGTAATGAGCTATTAGAAATGAATCATATAGGCGTTGCTTATGGCGAAGAAGTTCAATTAAAATGCCAGCCAAGATAATACCGGGTGCATGTTTCTGTAGGCACATTATTTACACATCTCTACAGTAATTATCTTCCTGATATAGCTACGGGTCATTAAGAGCACTATAGCTCTCCAAGCATGTCCAAGTATGCTGTACATCATCACCACATCAAGTGTTTACATACACTTGTCCTACCTGTTCTCCAGTCAGTGCTATTTTTTTTTTATCTAGTACAAAAGCAAATTACTATTACATTAAAATAAAATATGAGACTATATCAATATAGTGTGAACTGTAACTTGTGGTTATGAAGACATGATGCAAGGGTATAAACTCAATGTGTGTTTTACTAAAAGCGAATCTGAATCTCATTACCAATGTCTGTGATGGAGGTCAAAATGCAGTCTGTTACAGAATGATAATCCATATTCACAATCAGGGTAAGTAGATGAATATCAGCAGAAGCACAGGAGAGAGCAAGGAGGAACAGAAAGAACAGGGCAGAAGAAACCGATCTAAACAAGATGAGACACGGAACAAGTGAACACATCAGGATAATCAGGCAATGTCAGGAAAACAGAATGAAAGCACACACACACAAAAACAACCAACCAACCAACCAACCAACCAAAAAAAAACAAAAAAAAAACAAATAGAAACCACAGTTAATCACCCTTGAAAGGGAAACTCACTCACCAATGTTGAACCCACCAATGTTTAATGGCTATAAGGGTTTCCAGATTACCCAACCAGCATCTAAATTTCAGAAAACCAGGCCCACAAAAACGAGCCCAGTTCTAGAACTTAGACAATATGATAATACTTCCTTATTAAGATGTAAAGAGTTTCACATTTACATGGTTAATTTGATATAGATACTATATGAGCGGTACAGTCCTGAAGGGGTTAACACTGTCGTCCAGGTTTGATTCCCTTATCAAGTCTGGCATGGAGTTTGTATGATCTCCCTGTGCTTAACGAGTTTCCTTTAGGTACTCTGGTTTCCTCCCACAGTCCAAAGACATGCAGATTGGTTTATTTGGCGATCCCAAATCCCAAATTGCCTGTAGTGTGTGAATGAGCGTGTGAGTGTGTTTATGTGTGTGTCCTGCAACAGATTGGCACCCCATCTAGGGTGTACCCCACCTCACACCCCAAGTCTCCTTGTATTGACTCCAAAACGACAATGTTAAAAAAAAACATACATATTTAGTCATTATTTAGATCAGAGATCAGTTTAAAATAAATACGTTAAAAATGCATTTTACCATACAGTATGCCAATTTTTCACTTTATGTTCACGAAGGCTGTTGTGTGATTATGGCTCATTATCAGAGGAATATAATATTTGATCATAGTAAAGATGTAAAACGGTGTTGTAATATTAAGATGATATCGATCGTGATTATGTAAGGGGGTAATTTGTGGCAGTGGGGTGTGTTAGCCCTCACTCTAGTGCCAAGCCTGGATAGCCAATGGGAGGATTGTGACAGGGAGGCTGTCCGATGTGATGATCCGTGATAAAAGAGGCAAAGCTAAAAAAAAAAGAAAATGAGAATGAGAGCCCAGGTTGAGAAAGTATGCTTTACTTGATTCAAATCAGGGGATGCTTTACTTGGTTTACTTGGTCCCCCAAAGAACGGATGTTTGCCATTTATATACTACAAATGTAATTACTGTGACGAGTCCTGACACAGATGTTATGAATGGAATTTTACCCTAACGCTAATCATGAGTTTTAAAAATCCATTACAAGACACGTTTCTAAAAATAAATAAATAAATCAATTTAAAAGCCTTAATTTGTGCCCACTTATGTCTGCATGCACATTTTTCACTTTTTAATTTAGCTTAGTATACTGTAATTAACAGTGTTTTCATATATATATATATATATATATATAATTTTTTCCCCGAAATTTCAACAGCTTCTCGTAAATGGAGCTAAGAAGGAATTCTTGTTATAGTGTCAAGTGTAATTAAGGGAAAAATGCAGCTTCGTTTGCAGCATTCCTGATATTATGAGAAGCACATATCTCTCTGCCGTAAAAATAAATGAGGCAGGGAGATGGATGGTGGTTCGATTGATATGTTTAGAAGCCAGTAGGTCTTTGTTGTGTGATGAAGCTTGTCACGTTGATCTTATGCAGTTTATGATTTAAACAAGACTTCTGCGGAGCCGTCGACTCCTCGACTCCTTGAATGACAAGTGTTCATCTCCAGATGTAAAGCCACCTTCAGAAACGTGACAAACTTGGCCTGGATTTTGGAATCTGCACAAATCCCACGTGGCGGCTGGTGTTCAGGCGTATTACCAACATCATTTGGCAGTAATAGATGTGGAGCAGTGAGACATTCGCTAGCTAAGTTAAATGGACGCATTGGCCATCATTTGTGCTTTGGGAGGAGCAGCAGTGAGACCTCAGGGGTACTGTTCTTTTCTCCCTGCCCTCCATGTTTTAATCATTAACACTGCCATTTTGGGGATGAGATTATAATGGCTGCTGGGTGCCCGAGGTGGATGAGTTGGGGAACAGGCTCCCATTAATGACCGTTTTTAAACAAGCACTCGTCTCTCCGGTTAAAGGACACACCGCGCTTGCAGGGTGTAATGGCTCTTAGCATGGATGAGTTTGGCTCAGAATGTAGGGTACGCTAAGAGAGGAAGACAAAAATATATCACCAACCAGTCGCTTGTGCTGTGCAGTGTGAAATGCATGGGGAATGGTAATTCCCTACAAAAATCCTCCCAAATGAGTTACATAACAGCAGTCCTTTCATGTCTAATAAAATAGTGAGCTTGCTATTTTTTATTTGTTTTTTTTCGTGAACATTTATACATACTGCACACCTAATACTTGTTTAAATGTCCCTTAGCAAGTTTCATCAGCTTCTATCAGAATTCTGCTTGAATATTCGACCACTAAATTATTGGTTTAATGAATGAATAAACAAATGAATCTATTTGTTTGCTTATTTGTTTTCTGGCACAGACCTGACTTTGAAGCATGGTCCAAAAATTTTGGATAAGCCTGAGGCACCAAAAGCTTTAATGTAGTCTGCTTTAGCGCTGATGCGTGTTCAAGACTGTACTGTATATATAATGCTAATCCTGAGTTGATATTAGACAACCCAATTTACATGAAAATATTGCACTTAAAAGTAGGCGTTGTATAATCATTCTCTCCCAGTGACAGGCCATTGTTCATGATGCTGTTCATCATGAGGGTATGTAAAATTCTGACTGCAACTGTGTACAGTGCCTGACCAAAAAAAAGTTGCTGTTTCAGAAAGGTCAAATTATTGGGCTGCGTCAAGCAAAGGAAACAACTAAAAAGATTTGTAATTACTCAAACTGGGATAATAAATGTTCGACACATCATTAAAACTTGGAAGTATAGTGCGAAATAATTAACATTGTGGAAAAGACATGGTTGGGGAAAAAAACACTGTTTAATAGTGAAAGTAGAAGCATTTCCATTCACATGGAATTGGGACTTAACGGTTGTGTGACTATAAGAAAACTACTTGTAAATGGGACTAATCAGAAAAAAAATGCTTCAGTTTGCAAGGGAGCATAAAGTTAGGACTTTGCAGCAATAAAAAAGGTCATGTGGTCTGATGAGTCCAGTTCCAGAGTGATGTGTCCTCCAGGGTAAGAATGGAACCACATAAATGATGCACCCATCATGCATAGTGGTCAATGTACAAGCCTCTCGAGGCAACGTTATGATCTGGGGTTGTTTAGATTTATTTTCTACATTCTAGAACTATACTGGATTTTAAATAACTCATATGGCATTAGGTAATTAAGTAGCAACAACAAAAATAGTCAGTTGTTATTGTCCAAAATGTGTGTCCAAAATTTTGACTGATTGTCTCTCTCTCTCTCTCTCTCTCTCTCTCTATATATATATATATATATATATATATATATATATATATATATACACACTGTGTGTCAGTCACATCATTACAGTTTGTCAGGTTATCAGCTTTCTCAATGAGCTTTATAAAAAATAAACAATCAAAAGCCCTACAGGCAAAATGATCCATGAAGGAAGTAAGGCCTAATACCCAAACACATTTAGGAAGGTAAGTTAGACATTCACTAGACACTGAAATCAGGAAACAGAAAAAGAACAGTCACTATTTCTTGCTCCACTATTTCGTGTTCATGCTCAGTGCGCTTGTCCTGTGGCTATGGTGCTACAAAGAACACATTTTTGCTCCAAATAGCTTGTAAAGTCTGTGAACCCACTCACTCTTCTAGTCAGGATCATAGGGACTCCTCCTATTGCTTCGTTTGAGAGAGCTTTGTGAATGCATTGTTACTGGTTTTTGAGGATGTTACACAACTGAACTGATAAAAAGTAAGAGGTGTATAAGAAAAATGGTATTAATTATCAAATCGCTGTAATATTAGAGCAACAAACACTTCAGCATGGAAAATAATGGACTTTTGGCTGGTAACAGGAAAAATGCTTTGGGTTGTGCTGCACCACAACACCCCTGACTGATTGATTGATTGATTTAGATTTTGAATGTCTTACTTAATTAAAAGTATAAAAATGTAGATTAGGAATAGATCAAGAGATTCAAGATTTATTGTCACATATTAGTTTCCTGCCAAGTTCGGTGGCAGACTTCGCAAACATAGAAACAGGTTAATTTTTTACAACATAGCTAGCTTACAGCCAATACCACAAATGTGTGTCCTTCTTTTTCCAACATCAAAAGAAAAAAGAAGATTTATTGTACACTGCGCTGGAATTTGTGTTATATGTGTTTAGCCTGTCTGCTAAATGCCTAAATGTAAATGTAACATGCTAATGTGGCTAACAAGAGAATCCCAGCTAATAAAATGAGAGGGAAATAAAATAAAAACAATTTTACCACAGAATTTTTTAAGGTTTGTGGCAAACAACAGTATGAAAACAGTGAGGTTAAACTCCTGCTACTTAATAATGATAATAATAATAATATTTAGCAGCTCCTTCAGTGTGGCCACTCGAAGGCTAGTTGCATCTTTTAGCCTGGTTTGACTGAACCTCTGAACCCGAAAATGCTAGCTGCTGTTGTCTAAATGGTTAGCATTTAGTTTTAGCACCAGACTAGCTTCTCTTCTGAGGTGATTTTTTTTATTTATTTTTAAACAATGTAGCCTTTAACTCTTTCATCCACCATTAATATATTAATACTGTATATTAGCTAAAAACTGTTTACCAAGCTGTATTACTTTTAACACAGACAGTTACCAACAACGTGTGGAATATGTGGAAATCATTAGATAGATTGAGCTTGACTTAATTAAAAACGCGTTACATTACAGGAAACGGAATGGTCGGAGGAGTCCCTAGTGCAGACGTTGCTTGTGGCTAGCCAAATAAGATGATTGTGTAAGCATACTCCAATCCTGACCTTTGTCCATGGTGCTGAAAGTAGAGAGGAACCCAAGAGATCCGGTGTCAATAACACGTCCGGCTTGTGCCTTTGGGCTACAGGCTGTATTAACTCAGCTACAGCGAGCAGCACGGCTGTTCTCTTTAAATCAAACGTCCACTCTGAAACATATTAAATATGTTTATATGAAAATATTTTATTTGTTTTGGGAGCGGGAGTGTAGACATTTGCGCTGCACCGGTGTCACAGGTCGAGGTTTTTTTTTATTCTTTAGTTACTCAATATAAAGAAAAAGAAATCACAAACATAAGGAGTAACAATCAGGTTTGGATGTTTGTGCCTCAAAAGACAAGGGGAAAAAAAGAATGCCATTTTTTAAATTCTTTCCAACCTTCCATGGCTTATCAAATCAAGATTTTAATGTTTATAGATAAGGGGAGTAAATTTAACATCTTTGTGTGTGTGTGTGTGTGTGTGTGTGTTGTGGTTGAATAATCTGCTTTGGCTTTTCAGGCCAAGCTTCAACAGGTACAATGCATTCTTCAGAGCTCCCCAGGGATGAACCTTAATTTCAACATCTCCTTTATCTCTCTCTCACACACACGCCGAGCACACACACACATGCCTCGCTAAAACTGCTCGGTCGACGGTTGTCTGTAGACCTGCAGGGCATTTTAAATGGAGCTTTGATCTCTGTCTCCAACACACCCTAAGTTCACAATAAAAGGAGGCAGGGGGGGAAAAAGTGAGCCTAGTAGCACATTTGGATGTGCTCTAATGAACAAATTCCCACTGAGAACTCGGTGGATCTGCACCTTCAGCAGCATACAGTACAATTGGGCAAACGTATGCGCTGCTCAAATAAGTATTTCTTTTAATTCTTTTTTTGCTTTATAACAGACAGCATACAGCTGAGCTCGAAGTCGTTACGTGGCTACTTTGTGTACGTGTTTGCTATGTAACCAAATACGCCTACGTTTTTTTGGGAGGGAATGAGAAGCGTTTCAATCAGATGCAAATACAGAGGAAAATGTTTTTTGCTTTATATAAAGTTTGTCACTAAGTTTTACAAAAAGCACAACGCATAGCAACTTGACTGAGAGGTCACAAGATCACAAGAATACATGCAGTGCATTTACATTTACACCATCCTTAGTAATAACTAACTAGAAATGTTTTACATAAGGCACATCGTTATTAACACCATCCCTACAGTGAAATATGGTTCTGGCAGCGTCAGGATCTCTAGAGATAGGCTTTTTGTCCATGAATGTTCTTTACTGGCCAAGGTGAACTACAGCTTTAGATTTTGCTTAAAATACATGGCACTGTTTAGAAAGCACAGTCAAATAAAACATCCAATGAACCCGAAGAACCTTGAACAAATCTGTAAGGAAGAAATTTACTTCCATCAATGAGCAGAGTTAAAAGGAACTTACCTCAAAAGATTTAATGCAGTTATTGCAGCAAAAAGGTGGTTTTATTTAGTACCCAAGTACTGGTTTAAGGAGAATTCGTTTTTTTTTTATACAGGAGAGAGAGAGAGAGAGAGCACAGTGGCTTAGTGATTAGCACTATGGCCTTGCACCTACAGGGCCTGGGTTTGATTCCCACTTGAGGTCTACTGTATGTAACAGGCCAACTTATCATACATTTTTGTATTCTTTGTTGTACTTTGTCTTTTTGCACACATGCGCGGGTGCATTACAATAATAAAAAGAACAATAACAATAAAAATAAATTCGGAGTACTCCTACTAATAATAAGCATGCTGAATAAACAAAGCACAGTTAAAGAAGTATCATCATTGAAGGAGAGAAGAAAATGAAGAATAAATACATATCAGTATTTACAGTTTGAGCTCGACACGTTTATGGGCTCTATCGCTTGCTGTCAACGGGCGCCTAAGAGAGATAACACATTTTCAGCTTCAGTAGACACCAATACTTCAGATGAAATCACAACTGCCCCCTAGAATGTACAATGCTACATCTCAGTCCCTACAGGCCCCACTGAGCATTTTAAATATCAAAGTTTATGACTGCACAATTAGACGAAGACTGAAAAAGTATGGGTTGCTTTGAAGGTTTTGAAGAGGCCAGGCAAAAAGAACACAGAAGCATGACTGAGGTTTACAAAACTGCATCTGAACAAACCACATGGCTTCTGGAACAACGTTCTATAGACAGATGAGACCAAAGGACCAGTAATGGGCCAGCCTTAATGCCCAGTGCCATGTTTGGCAAACGGCATTTCAGCAGAAACTCCTTATACCTACTGTCAAGCACAGCGGTGGAGGAGTGATGATTTGGGCTGGTGTTTGTAGCCACAGGATCTGGGCACCTTGCAATGATGAACTCCTGTTGTTGATGTTTTTGTTACTTAATTAATTTATTCCATATGTATTATTTCATAGTTTTGGAAGAAAATCCAGCATGTAAAATATTTTTAAAGAATAAAATCCAATATGCTAGAATGTCCTTGTTAAGTGGTCTGTTTTTATCTTTTTGCCATGTTTCTAAATCCTTTTATCTCCTAAGCAGTGGTGAGTCAGTCCACGGCCTGGAGGGGTCATAGTAAGTCTTTATCAGAGAAACTCTCTGCTTCGTTTTGGCGTGAAATAATTTGAAAATGAGGGGAAGGTCACTTGTGAAATGAGGTCCGCTTGCATTTAAAGGAGAAAAAAAAAAAGAGAGGAATCACTCGATCAGTGTGTGACTTGAGTAAAGCACGGAGAAGCCCGAGGCCCCAGTGGTGAGGACGAGGCGATCCGAAGATTGATTCCACCTCCGTCGCTGGCTTCCCTACTGTAATTCCCTCTATCTGATCATTCATCTCGATGCTATGCTGAGCGCATCCGACACTTCTCTGTATGCAGTGGAGATTTCGCACGAGGCCCCAGATCTCCTGCGCTGCATCCCCACCGGGCTCCCGGGGAAGAAGAATACACTTACAAGAAAACATCATTATCTGTGATTTGGCTTGGGACCATCTCTCTCCAATTGTGTGTACGCAAAGTCAAGGTAATTTTTTTTCCCCCACATGCATGCAGCTTATTCAGGAAGGAAAAAGAGAATATGATTTGGACCCAGCTGATGCTACCGGGTCATTTATCAGCCGAACGCCTTGTCGCCTTTGGGGGTTCGGTGTAAATATTTCCAGGTTGTTCCACTCAGAGGTTCTAGCTTCATGGTTCTGGAAGTTAGGCCCGAAAGTGAGTCGAGCTTGTTTATTTTTCATAAATATGGCGAGAGGACACATGCAGTACAGCCCAACCTTCTCTTTCAGACCAGTGAACTCTGTTCATTCTGCACATGCACACTTCTTTTTCATTACTCATCTCCTGCCAGCCGGCACTTGGGCCCCGAATGGATGAATTCCGAATTTTTCATGAGTTGAAAACGGCTGATGGAGTTTTGCTCGTACATCAACCAGATTTATGCTTCAGTAATATCTACTGTGCAGTGATGATTTCACAGTATACGAGCTCCTTTTTCTCTGAGTCACACTACCATTATAAATAGAATAAATCAATGAATGGATTCATATTACTGTACGTGTTTATATATTGCTTTAACGTTGGTTTAATTTTATTTGTGTGGACATGAAGGTCCACATTCACCCTGAAGTAGAAATTTAATATTTTTTAAATGATCATGGAGATTAGACAGAGATATAAACCCTTGTTCATTTGCATCCATAAAAATAAAAGATTTTGTATGTCTATTGGTCAGAACTCCTATTTTAAAGGTATATTTATGTTTCATACATTGGATGACCTAAAACCAGTCTCAGAAAATGTGTCCGTCTGTCTGTATGTCTGTCCAGCCAGATTTTGTCACAGCATCATACAAAACTGGCTGGACATTTTTTTTTTTTTTTTTTTAAGTTTGGCATTACAGTGTATTTAATTTAACCCTGAACCATAAATTAAATCGAAACATTGAGTAGAGGTGAAGTTATGAGCAGTTTATGTGCCATGATAAGAAAACACAAGTACTTAGATCTGCCTAAAGTTTAACCTGCACCATGAGTGAAATCAAAATATTGAATGAAAGCCATGTTATGAACAGTTATGTGCGGGATTTAATAATCTACTTTAAAAATAAGCTACTAATGCGCTACTTGGTCAATGCAAACAAACACCTGCACCAATAGATATTAATTAGATAACCTAAACTGAATATTTTTATTGGGATTAGTTCATATTTTTAACACTGAAATAACAGCGCTAAAGTAGCTCAACCTCAGCAACAACCTCATTTCCCCGCTCGTCTGCTCCAACCAGTCAGCATTCACCCTAATCATCTGTCACCATCTACACCTGTTTCTCACTGGTTCATGTCTTAAGTTAGATATTTTTTTTTATGCTTAAATAATTCATAGCTCACTTGCGTGACTTAAAAACCAAAAATATTACTATGAAACTGGTCAGGCACAGGGACTGGCCTGAAAATAAGAGCCAAAAAAGTAAATTAGGAGGCCTGGACAACTATTCCTCAAGACTACATTAAAATACAAGCAAGTCTGATACTCTGGCAGCAAAACATGAAGAACTGAAGAGTGACTTTTGCTTTTGGCCAAAACATAGTATTGGTTCTTAAAAGTGTCTCACCTAGGTAAAAAAGCTAATTTTTAAATAGGATCATATAACACAGTTTTTCATAACACTTAATTCTTCTTATCTATTCCTATCCATGCTTTGTTTTAAGCACACATTTATATTTTTCATTAGATAAAAAGAAACATGCCCTTTTATGTACAGTAGTGTCTGTAACTTTTTTGAATTCAAAGATTTCCATGATCTTAACTGTCATTCAGGTGAACCTTAGATTCCACATGAAAAGACATAAACCTAAAAAAGTATGTTATTTTAAAATGCAAAATTGTTAAGATATTGCAACATGAATTTGAGGGATACTACAGATTTTTTTTCCTGTTAAAAATCCTTAATTTTGCATGGAATGCTTTAATTTATGCAACAATCCTTACAGGTCATATGCTTCTAGAGGCTTACACCAATTTTAGTATAAATGCTTATAAAGAAAAAAATAATAATAATTTGCATTTAAAATTCTTATTGTTTACAGTGAAACTGTATAATGCATAAATCACATATACAATCATTTCTCTAAAATGGCTGAAGCAACTTGAAATTTTCAGGGAACCATTCATGTTGCATAAACTTTAGAAGTAGCTTCTTTGGCACACACATTTTCAGTATTATATGCTAAATTGAAAAAAAAAAGTTAGCCACTAAACTATACACTAACTGTGTTTTAGCCTTTAATATTTTAGAATTTAGTTGTATGTTACTATTCACAATGTAATGGACATTAAATTTATCAAATATTAAACGGAAGATAAGAAGCACATATGTAACATTATTATAAGGAACACAATAAAGTTACTCCACTTACTGTAGGTGACTAGAAACTGTACAGGTTTTGGCGTCTTTAGAAGGTTGGGAGTGTTTGGTTATTATTATTATTATTATTATTATTATTATTATTGTTAAAATAAAGTGGAAGATATTTGCCGTAGATTGAATCAAAGGCGTGAATTTAAAATCCTTTTAACGTTTATTCATTTGACAGATCCTTTAATCCAGAGTGTTTTACAAAATAAGGGATTTGGCTTTCCTTACCAGAGATTCTAACTTTTTATGATAATTATAAGTTTGTGGATCTTTTACTCTTTTTAAACTTCTTGGATGAGCCATTAAATCTATTTTGCATCTAACTGCTACATACAGTATATATCTCTTTAAAGAGCATGCTGAAGAAATACTGTTTAACATTTGTCCATTTCAAACCATTTCAAACTGACTTGTGCTGTGGAAAAAAAAAGTTTTCTGACTAGGTGTAACTCTGTGTGAACAAGCACTAGTGTGTTTTAATCTATAGATTCCTTAACTTCTTCTTAACTTGAAAGATCGGAGATTTGATCTAATCACATCATCCATTTACTTGCAAGATATAACCAATCTCACGCCTTTCTCCAACCCTAAAACATGTGGAATACTGCAGCATTTCTGTCACTTAGACCATTCCAATAAATTCATGAGTCCCGGTCTGTGAACAAGTCTGAGGCAAACCTTAAGGGTGTCACATCAGTAGCTTGGTCCAACATGGAATCACGTCTCTTTGTGTACTAAAGAAGCACATTACACTTTGATATTAATGGACTGGTCTGGTCAAGATTAGCCTTTTAACCCTGCTTTTTAAAATGAGTCAAGTGCATTTACAAAGTGCACTTGGCCAAGCACAGCGCACAATGGGTGAATTAATTTAGACAACAAAAGGAAATAAATATAAATACAAAAGCATGAATTTTATGCGTATATCAGGTTGTGTGTAAAATAAAATAGATAAATACATAAATAAATATGATAAAAATAAATAAATAAAAATGTATGCGCAGCAAAATAAAACCTTTAAAATTCAAGTGGCACAGATACATCCTGGTACAGTAGGTCAATGACAATTAAAACATATATACATGTGCTTACATGAAAAGCTTCCAATGGGTGTTAATGAGGAGACTTCAGACATCAAACTGTGTATTTGGGTTTTCAAATATGTCATGAAAATAATCTTTACTTTTATAACGTGTGCATTTTAGAATAGAACTCTAAATTAGAACACTAGATTATTATTATTATTATTATTATTATTATTATTATTTTGGTCAGAAAAACAACTGAAAACAACAATTAAAACCTGTGATCACGTGTATCTGTGTAAGTATTTTGTATATTTGCTTAAAATGAAATAAAATTTATATTGACTATGTTTTGCTGGGAAGAAAAGGATGTCACTCTAAACTGCACAATCCTGAGTCCTATTTATATTTATTGAAAAACAAAAAAACAAACAAAAAAAAAAACAGCAAAACAAAAAATGGCTAAAATGCTCTGGGTGTTAAGAGCTTCCAAAAAGAAAAATCCACGTAATGCAGCATTTAATACCTGTTGTTTCTTGTTAATTACAATAAATTGTTAATCCAAACCAGATCAAGCAGCTTAATAAACAAACAAACAAAAAAAAAACACGCATTTCAAGTTCAGATGCTGTTAGAACTTTTTTACAGCGTTATTGATATGAAATCAAAGCACAATAAATTTATTAATTAACTCATTAAATAGATTACCTGTGTATATATTTTTCTTTTTTTAGGGGGTTCTCAAAAGCTTTTAGATTTAATGAACATGTGCCCTGTTTTAATTTTTTTACGTGTGTTGAAACGTGTAAACCTGTTATTGCATGTAAAAAATTGCATGTAAAAAACTTTAATTTTCTAACTAAGGAATTGCATTTTTTTTTCACCATGAGCAAAAAACATACTTTAGTTATTTATTTTTAGTTAAGATGTTTACTTTAATAATTATGCAATTTGTGGCTAATGTAAAATACAAGTCTACCCCTGTGTAATAAATTTCAATCTTTATTTTAGCCTTTTTTAACGGTTTACCATCCAACTGTTTAATATCCGCTACACATCAGCGTGTCCAAACAAATTCATACAGAAGCGATCTGTTGTCAAAGATGCCTCGACTTGGTACTATTATAAAGTGCACACTACACTACACTGACTAGAGGACTCCTTTTAAAAAATGCAGCATTAGCATCCGTTCTTAATTAGCAGGCATGACCGTGAGCAGTGCCTCAGTGATTAAGTGATTAGGTTAAATAAAAAAAATAAAAAAATAATAAACTAAGTCTGGAAGGACAGAGACATCAATATATTCTGTAATCTTTTATAAATTAATAATCTAAACATCACTGACAGTTTGGGGGGGTTAGTCGGTGTCCAGAGTAAGAAATATTGGACGGGGAGAGAGAGTTTATAAAATTGTTATTAAATAATAATTTATAGTGACAGTGTAGGGGAAGCTGAGACTCAGACGCACCTCGGATCTATGAGAGAGAGAGAGAGAGAGAGAGCAAGTGTCCTTAATACATTGACTGTTTATTGAATCTAGCCTTATTATATGCTAAGAGAATGAGAAAGCTTTAGGGAAAAGAAGTGTAGTTTCATCACAGACAGATAAAGAGAGAGAGAGAGTTGCTGAAGGAGGGAGAAACTCGATCTCTGCATCTCTGCCTGTAATAAATGGGTCTGGCATTCAATCAGATCACTAATCATGCACTAAGCACTCATTATGAATCTGCTGCTGCTGCTGCTTTCGCCTGCAGTTCATTCGGGAAGCCAAGATGCATTAGATCACCATGCTTACATAACACGACTTATGTAACGGTGCACAGAAAACCCCATCAGACTCACTCTGGGACTGAACATGAAATCCTGTGGAGAGACTCATAACTTCATTTTTCTGCTGACATTCACAAGACCTAAAATTGATCTATGTGAAGCCATAAAAAAATGTGTGTTGTAAGAAGCAAAATTCCAACTCTAAGCGCAAATGATGGCAACTGTGGATAAAATATATTGATTCTTCATGCAGATGTGTGATACGGTACTGGGCAAAAGTCTGGCAAATGCAAATAAATGCTGTAAAGCAAGGGTGCCTTCAAAAACTGTTATCATGATGTTCTTGTTATGAAACGTTGTGTAGGTTTAATGCAAGATGTAATGGGACAAATGCTTTGTTTCATCGGTCCACAGAATATTTGCCCAAATGTCTTGGGGATAATCAAGATGTTTTTTTGGCAAATGTGAGATGTCTTTGTGTCATTTTAGCTCAGCTGTGACTTTCACCTCGGAACTCTCACATTTATGCCGTTTTTGCCCCTAGTCTCTTTCTTATTGTTGAATCGTGAACACCGACCTTAACTGAGGCAAGTGAGGCCTGAAGTTCTTCAGATGGCGTTCTGGGTTCTTTTATGTGCTCTTGGAGTAATGTTGGTAGGTCGGGAAGGTTCACTACTGTTCCAAGTTTCCTCCAAAATGGTTCTTAACATGGTTTGGTAGAGTCCCTGTGGATTTGTAACCCTTTGCAGACTGATACATGTCGATTACTTTGTTTTTTATCTGTTCCTGAATTTCTCTGGATCATGTTTCTTTTTTTTTTCTCTCTCTCTCTTTTTCTAGATCTTTTAGCATGCTTCTTTGTCAAAACGGTTCTATTTAAGTGATTTCTTGATTTAACAGGTCTGGCAGTAATCAGGCTTGGGTGTAAAATATTTAATTTAACTTTCCAAAAAATCACAGTTTTTACATGATTTAGCAAGGCTGCAATATGTTTTTCCCCCCACCGGGCCAGGTGGGTTTGGACAGCTTTTTTTTTCTTTATAAATAAAATAATCGTTTAAAAGCTGCATTTTGAATTTACTTGAGTTACATTTTTGTGTAATATGAATGTTTGAGCATTTGCACATTGTACAAGACATATATGTTGCACATTTCTGGTTCTGTTTACACAAAAAATGAAGACGAACAATTGCACTTTAAAGATGGACAATATCACTGCTGCTCATCGTTTCAGTTCACACTCCATGACCATCCGTACTGCACACCTTGCACATTCCATATACTTTATACAGTTTATTTATACAGTTTTTACCTTTTTACATTTTTATATATTTCGGTTTAATATTTCATTTTATTGTAACAGAATTACTACGTGTTGTAGATTTTATATTTTGCATTCTTGTCTATTGGCATTTGCCTCTATTTCCTTTATTTAGGTCACAAAGAGTCGTGTGAGCATTTCACTGCATATCATACTGTGTATGGTTGTGCACTTTTTATTTAAATTTGATAATATCAAGTTTTTGTTTGAAGAGTTTAATCATTTAAGTTATTTAAAAAAATCACAAAATAAAAATATCACTTTTCTATGCACGGTATAAAGTAAACGTTTATTAATGAAAGAAGTCATTATTTATTGTTACTGTACAATGCTTTGAGGTCCTTTTAGTCTTAGGTACAATTTGTCCACCGCGTCCCGCACAACCACGCAGTTCTTCTAAAGACTTTGACTGTTGCACCTGCCTCTAGCTTTCATAATTTTTATGTAAAATGTGGTAACTTTTATATAACGTATGTAAAATTTGAATGTAAATTTTAAATATTTTCTGTAAATTTCAATTTTGTCTTAAAATACTGACGTTGGATTTTTTATTTTTTTTTTGACGTCATAAAATGAAAAAGAAAATCAATAATGAAGTTTGTACTTAAATCTCAGTGGTGCCTAAGACTTTTGCACAGTACGTACTGTTTATAGTGCTGACCTACAGTAGATCACTCTCAATGCCACAGGAAAGACGAAAAACAACACAGGTCAATTAAATCAGTACACATATTAAATAGGCAATCCATTAAATGACCTCTAATTGCTTTCGGAGCCGCTCTTAGATCCTAAAGGGACTCTAATTGACTGGTTTATTAAAGCCAGGTGCACTTGGAGGGTAATATAGGCAATCCTATAGATGAGAACTCAAGACATTGTCAGTGCTGAGTGCAAAACTAATATATACTCAACAAGCACTTCATTAGGAACACCTGCACTCCTGACTATAAAATCATCCAAGGTGAAAAGTTTTGGTTATTGTTCATATTGTTCATCAAGGGGAGAAAGGAACACACAGATGATTAGTCTTTGGTGGCTCATGGACTGTTTTTTTTTCCTGGGATTTTCATCATAAACAATCAGGTTTGGATCATATCATACCATAATTTCATAATATTGATTTATTGCATATTTTAACCCCCCTCTTGATTTACAATATTAATTCATGCATTCATGATGTTAATTAAAAAATAAAACAAAATTAATTAATTATGACAAATGTGTAAATATCTTAGATTCCACAGAGCTGTTGTTGTATCCAGAGTGCCCATGAGCTGGATGCCAAACCCTTATGAAGCAATCAGCCGTAACATTAAAACCACTGAAGGGTAAAGAAAATAACATTATTATTTCAATACATTTGTCTTCAATACAGTTATATTGTAGTATTGAAAGTAGGAAACAGGGCAAGCCCTTATGCAAAGGAAATATATTTCTCTATATATTAACTGTCAATATATTAAATAATTTAGTGTTTTGATCTACTGTTAATATTCCTTATTGCTACACTAACTAATACTAATAAATAACATTATTAAAAAATATATATTTACAATATACAGAATAATATATTCTATTAATATATTACAATAAACTAAAATACATAAGGAATTGCCGCTTTTCATATATTGAGAAATATATTAAAATATATTTAAATGTATATCTTAATGTATGTAATTTTATATTTAACAATATATGTGATAATATATTGAATTTATTTAAATATATATCTATTTCTTTATATATATATATATATATATATATATATATATATATATATATATATATATATATATTTTTATTTATTTTTATTTATTTTTTTTTTTTCTTTACAATATGCTTATATGTTAATGTAGTTTGATCAAAATGGACTTATAGGCATTAATCAGAGAACGCTGACAAAGTACACTCCTTATATGTGCCTAAAGTTTCAATAACGGTTCAATAAAGTATAAATATATATAATATAATATAATATATAATATAATATAATGTTTTTGTCTTTATATTTATAAATATATTCACACACACATGGTCAATTTATATATATATATATATATATATATATATATATATATATATATATATATATATATATATATATATATGCTACTGTAGGAAAACCTAATATACATGTGACTTTGACTAAGGAAACTTTCTACCTTGATGGTATCCATGCAGTATTGGAACACTGGGATAAGTGCATCCATGTATCAGGGGATTATATAGAGAAATAAAGAGTTTTTACTCTCATAACTGTGTTGTGTTATTCTGCAAAATACTGCAAGGTCCCGGTTTGATTTGAACGCCCTGTACAACCCACAGAATAGGTAATAAAGATCATAAATACTGTACGTCAGACAGATAGTAGGTAATAATTGCTAAACTAGATTTATACTCAGCTCCATCATACTGTATTTGTATTCATAAAAGTTTTCTGATTTACCCACAATGCCGAACTTTATTGTAGGATAGATACAGCAAGGGACAAACAAAGCTCTATAGAGGAGACAGAATCAAATACAAATGCTAACATTGCCTTTTCCCTGAAGGCTGTTTGGCAATAAAAGCGGAGACCTGATTTTCATTCAGATAGCGAGCTCGTCGGTATTGCTCCGTGCTCCTCGGCCCTGCTATACAGCAACGGACGGATGCGTGCTGATCTTCCCGTGGTTCTCAGGGATTCTGGGCTATTTCCTCTGCCTGCCAGAAACAACACTGTGCATCATATTATTGTGTTATTCCCTCCCCGTGTTGATTTGGGTCGAAATGAACGTTTGGAAAAGGATTTGCAGCGATATCCCGCAGCTGAGCTGTGTAGCAAAAACGACACTTCTATCATTTTTATTCATGCTTACAGTACACTGCAGAAAAAGAGAATTCTAATGACTTTGACTTAGTGCAACAGATAGGTTTTAAATTTCATATAGATTGTGTAGATAGACGTGTATATATCCATTACCATGTTTATGCATTCATCATTGTGGTCGGTTTATTATGGGGCAAAATGTTGTATCGCTGCACAGTTTGAAATCCTGATCTGAAGAAGAAAAAGCATCTGAGATGTCACGTAGATCGTGTAGGTGGTGGACTAATGGGGTTGGATGTTACATGAGGATTTAAAAGTTTCTCAGAGAATACAAAAGAAATAGTTGTAAAGGTGTTTATGTTGTTGACATATAGTATAATTTACATGAGCGGTATACGCTTATATACATTATGCTTAGAAAACAACTAGGGAGATGTAAAAATACTGGAATTAGGCTAAAAACTGTCCAACACATTATTAATTAAAACCTTAGCGCTGAACCATCTGGGGGCCTGGAGCCTATCCTAGGAGACTAGGGCACGAGACGAGGTACACTGGGTGCCAACCCAACATTGGGCACACACACTAATTCACACATTCTGGGCAGATGGGGAACGGCAATTAGTCTAATCTGCCTGTCTTTGGACTATGAGAGGAAAACGGAGAACCCAGAGGAAACCCACTAAACCCACAGACCTCGAGGTTGGGAGACCCTGGAGGTGCAAGGCAACAGTGCTAACCAGTACGCCACTGTGCTGCTCAGGATTTTTTTTTTATATGTATGATACAGTATGATATGCAGTGAAATGCTTATATGATTGCTCATGACCTAAAAAGGAAGGATTGTATAGAATAGGAAAATAAAAAGATAAAAAAAAAATTGCATTAAGAAAATGTATAATGTACAGATTTACAAGTTGTAATAAAATATAATTAAAATACATAAAAATATATAAATTGCACAGAATGAGAGAAGTGTAATTATACAAAGAAATAAATATGTGTGTGTGTGTGTGTGTGTGTGTATATACAGTGGTGTGAAAAACTATTTGCCCCCTTCCTGATTTCTTATTCTTTTGCATGTTTGTCACACAAAATGTTTCTGTTCATTATACACATCTAACTATTAGTCAAAGATAACACAAGTAAACACAAAATGCAGTTTTTAAATGATGGTTTTTATTATTTAGGGAGAAAATAAATCCAAACTAACATGGCCCTGTGTGAAAAAGTAATTGCCCCCTGAACCTAATAACTGGTTGGGCCACCCTAAGCAGCAATAACTGCAATCAAGCGTTTGCGATAACTTGCAACGAGTCTTTTACAGCGCTCTGGAGGAATTCTGGCCCACTCATCTTTGCAGAATTGTTGTAATTCAGCTTTATTTGAGGGTTTTTTAGCATGTACCGCCTTTTTAAGGTCATGCCACAACATCTCAATAGGATTCAGGTCAGGACTTTGACTAGGCCACTCCAAAGTCTTCATTTTGTTTTTCTTCAGCCATTCAGAGGTGGATTTGCTGGTGTGTTTTGGGTCATTGTCCTGCTGCAGCACCCAAGATCGCTTCAGCTTGAGTTGACGAACAGATGGCCGGACATTCTCCTTCAGGATTTTTTGGTAGACAGTAGAATCCATGGTTCCATCTATCACAGCAAGCCTTCCAGGTCCTGAAGCAGCAAAACAACCCCAGACCATCACACTACCACCACCATATTTTACTGTTGGTATGATGTTCTTTTTCTGAAATGCTGTGTTACTTTTACGCCAGATGTAACGGGACACGCACCTTCCAAAAAGTTCAATTTTTGTCTCGTCGGTCCACAAGGTATTTTCCCAAAAGTCTTGGCAATCATTGAGATGTTTTTTAGCAAAATTGAGACGAGCCTTAATGTTCTTTTTGCTTAAAAGTGGTTTGCGCCTTGGAAATCTGCCATGCAGGCCGTTTTTGCCCAGTCTCTTTCTTATGGTGGAGTCGTGAACACTGACCTTAATTGAGGCAAGTGAGGCCTGCAGTTCTTTAGATGTTGTCCTGGGGTCTTTTGTGGCCTCTCGGATGAGTTGTCTCTGCGCTCTTGGGGTAATTTTGGTCGGCCGGCCACTCCTGGGAAGGTTCACCACTGTTCCATGTTTTTGCCATTTGTGGATAATGGCTCTCACTGTGGTTCACTGGAGTCCCAAAGCTTTAGAAATGGCTTTATAACCTTTACCAGACTGATAGATCTCAATTACTTTTGTTCTCATTTGTTCCTGAATTTCTTTGGATCTTGGCATGATGCCTAGCTTTTGAGGTGCTTTTGGTCTACTTCTCTGTGTCAGGTAGCTCCTATTTAAGTGATTTCTTGATTGAAACAGGTGTGGCAGTAATCAGGCCTGGGGGTGACTACAGAAATTGAACTCAGGTGTCATAAACCACAGTTAAGTTATTTTTTAACAAGGGGGGCAATCACTTTTTCACACAGGGCCATGTAGATTTGGAGTTTTTTTTCTCCCTTAATAACGTAAACCTTCATTTAAAAACTGCATTTTGTGTTCAGTTATGTTATCTTTGACTAATAGTTAACGGTTTTTGATAAGCAGAAAGATTTAAGTGTGACAAACATGTAAAAGAATAAGAAATCAGGAAGGGGGCAAATAGTTTTTCACTGTATATATATATATATATATATATATATATATATATATATATATATATATATATAGAAAGATAGGTAGACAGATATAGATATATAGATATATGGCCTGCAGGTATGGCAGCAGCAGAATAAGTGAAGCATAAAGTATGAAATAAAGTGATGTGTGTGTCAGCAGCAGTGTTATTGTCCATGTTTGAAAGTACTGTAGAAGTTAGTCCTCTTTTTATGTGTAAAACAAGAAATATGCAATGTGCAAATGTGCAATATGGTGAGTAATATTCTCCATCACACAGGTATAAAGAGAACTAATCTGATCGGTTTAGTCCTAACAGTTTAGTCCCGGTTGCATCATACAAACAAATGGTAGAAATCAGAGCTACTGTATGTTTACTAGTGAAAGTAAGAGCATTTCCGTATGCTCAGAATGTGATGAGAACTAGATGATTGGGACTTAACCAAAAAAAGAAAAGAAAAAAGAAATACAATTTGACAGTGATTATTTTTCTCAAACTGGATGCCTTTAGTGTTTCATTCCTCACTTGACACTCATCTATGTTCTGTATGTTTATACCTCAACATAAGCAGGTTTTTCGACTGTGCTGAGGATGCATATTGTTCCACTTGGTTTTGGAGTTAAAGGGGATTAAGGACAAAGCTGGACCTAATCAGTCTCCCCCTTTATTGTTTGAAGCGTGTGCAGCACCGATCAATTTGACATTGCATAAAAGTCATCTGATCCTTTTTTAAACAAATGGAACACTGATTAATAATTCATTCGTGCATTGATTTGGTTTGACCTCTGTGTCACCGAGCAGGTCAATTATCTTATGGAGAAGGAGGAGGGGGAGAAAATATGTAAATAGAAGCATTCCCAGGGTTCCATTAATGTTTGAGCACTCCCATTCATCATGATTATGGGCGTGAAGACATGAAAAAAAAAAGTTTTCCACTGAATGCTGACAGCTCACTGTTTGCTTAACTATTAACGCAGGCCGACTCCAGTAATACCCAGTGGTGAAGTAATTATAAAGCGGGTTCGTGATTGTGCCTGAGATGAGACTTGTAATGGAGCGGAGCTGTCAGGAGATCTATGGGCCTGAACGGCTGCGGGACACTCGGCAGCGGATCTCTGCCTCATGAAAGCGAGAGTTCAAGTTCAGGCAGTTCAAGTCTCTGCTTCCCTGGAGTACAACAAGCTAGCTGACTAGCACCAGTTGCTTTGGGATTTATGACAAAAACATTTTTCTCCCTCCCGTGTCATAAGACCGATTGTATCGGTGCGGAACAGTGGCAGGGAAATAAAAACAAGTGTGGACGTGAAAAGATCAATTCTGTAATGAGTTCCGTAATGAATCATCTCGGTTACACGTGGCTGCTAGATGAGAGCTGGGAGAGTATCGGCTTCCAGCATATTTAATGAAAATGAGGCGTCGTAGACCACTCTAAGGAACGGGACGCCGCTGTGCCGTCTCTCGGTGATCTCGATGACCGGCTCTCAAGATCAAGCTGTGAAAATGTCGTACCCTGAGCTATGACTTACACATATTCTTCATAACGATGTCTTAAAAAAAGTCAACAAATGTCATCGCAATTCCTGCAAGATGGAAATTCATTATCGTCTGCGTCTCTCTGTACTGTCCATCTGGTGCGAAATCCATCAATCATCACTGTAGGTGAGCTCGGAAAAGCAAAAAAAAAAAAAAAGAACAAAAATATGCTTTTGACCAAAATTGGGTTATTATCTCAGTGCTATTATGTATCTACACTCGGTGGCCCGCCACAGCCCCGGTTCACTCACCAAGGTCTTGGAAACATTCCTTTGAGATTCTGGTCCATGTTGTTATAATTGCATCTCACTATTCCTGCAGATTTTTCAGGTGCACTTTCATCTCTCCTGTCTGGCCAAATCCCAGAGGTGTTCTATTCGATTCAGATCCGGTGACTAGGAAGGCCGCTGAAGAACACTGAACTCATTGTCCGGGTCATGAAACCATTTCGAGACAACTCCTGCTTTGTGCCTGCCGCATTATTGTGCTATTTGTAGCTGTTAAAAGATCATTAAGGGATCCACCTGGTTACGTATGATTCATTGCTATTAATGAGGCCAAAATGTGCCAAGAAATACTTCCTCACACTATTACACCACCTTCACCAGCCTTTAGATGCCCAGAGGTGACAAGTTTTTGTAGTTTTTTCATTTATTAAGTATTTTTTTTATGTATATGCACTTTACTTGAGTATTTCCAAAGTGTGATACTTAATACTCACTACATTTTTTTTAAGGAAAATCTGTACTTTTACTTTTACTACAATTTAAAAGGATATTCGTTACTTTTCAGCTGGTGATCACAAAAAAAGCTTTCATTTTATAATTTATACAAAAGAGTTTACTATCTATAAAACACAGTTTGCAGAACCATGCAAAGGTCTTGAACCTATAGATACAATTTTAAAATCGGTTGTTTATGTAACAACCTCATTTCCCCTCTCGTCTGTTCCAACCCCTCAGCATTCAGCATCACCAGTATACCACATTTAACCATTTGGCAGACACCCCTTATCCAGAGCGAATCTTAATATACTGTATACTGTATATGAACAGTTGAGGGTTAAGGGCGTCGCTCAAGGTCCCATCAGTGGCAACTAGGGTTTAAACCTGGGACCTTTCGAAGTGTAGTCCAATGCCATAACCACTGTGCACCTGTTTCCCACTGGTTCACGCCTTAAGTTAGTTTTTTTTTTTTTTCCTGCTTGAATGATTCATAGGTCACGGTATGTCTTAACAAACAACAACATTCCTCTGAATCTGCTCAGGTACAGGGACTGGACTGAAAATTAGAGGTAAAAATGTCCTTCAGAGAGCCTGGAGAACGATTCCTCAAGACTATTTTATAATGTAAGACTGTCTGGCTTTTTGGAAGCAAAATAAGAAGAGATAAGGTGGGGCTCAAGACTTTTGCACAGTATGCTAGCATTGGGTTGTATGTTATTATTCGAAATGAAATGGACATTAAAGATATATTAAATATTAAACAGAAGATCAAGAAGCACCAGATATAGGAATGCAGGTGTTTCCATGGAGATATCAAATTTCGCTGATATTGAAGAACTTATGACTTTTGTTTAGGATAATAAGTGAGCATATGTGGATTTTCTCATCTTTAATGAATGATAGATCTAATATATTCTCTACGGCCAGTCCTTATTCTGCAGTCTAAAGAAATCAATCATGGCCTATGCACTGCCATGTAACCCTCCTTCCACCCTCTCTACACTTACAGTAGAACTGCTAACAAAATCCAAAATGATGCTCTTCTCACTTATATCAGCACTTGTTAATGGTGAATATAATCACAGTGAATAATCATATGAAAAATGACCTAAACGATGCAATCAAACTTCCGTAACCATTTCAGCACAAACGCACCATGTAAGCAGCTGGAATCGTATGGCTTCGCTGGCGGAGAGGGATATTTGTCATCCACTTTCCGGCACTGAATAAACACATTTATGTGGAGTGCTGAGCCAGGCTTGGCTACATTTGTTTTTATGGGATTTTATATGATTGTCCTCACAGGTCGGTGCTTAGCAGAGAAAAAGAGAGAGAACAATGCAGACTGGACAAAACCATCAGCATCCTGGCAAACTCGCTCACGTATTCTTCCTCCCGCACTCTTCCTCCATTTTCCCCACACGTTGACTCTGCCAGTTACCTGACTAGTCAGTATTCACTATAACGACGCAGGACATTTTAATTACCAAACACACACACACACACACACACACACACACACACACACACGCACGCACGCACACACGCACGCACACACACTCACCCGCCCCACACACATACAGTACACACACACACACACACACACACACACACACAGTAGAAACATGTTTGCTCCATCTACTGGTAGGAACAGAAATCTCTCCTTACAGCTGAGCAAACTGAATTTTAAGATTATAAGGAATTTATTTAGTTTATTTCTCCATTTCTTTAAATGATATGACAAAAAGTAGAAATCAAGGTGTTTCGGAGAAAGAGAGCTAATTAGATATTATAACACGGTAAAGTATTGATTTTTAGAAGTATTTAAAAAAATTTCTTCACATTTTTTAGCCTGAAACCTCATATCCAGGAAAAAGCTACAGTATTGCGCAACCCTGGCTTATGCTTTCATATTACTTTATATAAGATTTCAGAATTTATATTGCCCAAAAACATAGTTATATAAAAATATATTTAATACTTTAAAAATGATATAATGGTTAAGGACACCCTTTATTATTATAATTATCAATAATGATAATAATAACAACAATAATACTAGTATCAATAATGAGCAGTGTACACTGTGTACAGGGTGGCCTGGAAGTCTGAATCCATAGGCAAACAATTATTATATTAATTAAATATCGCATTATAGCAAATTTACAGCCTCTGACTTCACAGCACTTGTGTACTGTATATGCTAAATACCAGTAGGCTAAACGTATATTACTGTATGAGATGGTGTATGAGAACTGATGTTGTAACACATTAAAATAAACGCCTCCTTTGATGCAGCATTTGTTTAGGCTGAGTTTAGTATTTCTGTGTGTATTCGTGCCCATTCCTTCTGTAGAGCATTTATCAGGTCAGGCACTGATGTCGGACGAGAAGGCCTGGCATGCAATCTTTGTTCCAGTTCATCCCAAAGGTGGTTGGTGGGGTTGAGGTCAGGGCTTTGTGCGTTCAAGTCAGTCACGTTCTTCTACACTAAACCCATCAAACCATGTGTTTATAGTTCTTGCTTTTGTGCACTGAGGCACAGTCATGTTGGAAAATAAAGTTGAATGCATAGCATTGTTCAATATTTCTTGGTATGCTGAGGCATCCCTTTAGTTGGGATAAGGGACCTGATTGAAACGCCGAAATTTAATAATTACCAGGTTTGGCCAAATACTTTTGTCTATGTAGTGTTTTTAATGTAATATAAGGAAAAGTACCCAATAATTCAGACATACAGTATGACCCAATGTCTGACTCAATATAATACTACTACTGTAAATAATAATAATAATAATAATAATAATAATAATAACAAAGAAGTTATATAGGCCCGTGCCGGTTCTGCTGTTTGACCATTTCATAATGATTGAACTCCGTAGGCATGACAGCAAGCAGTTTTGTGTGCATTTGCAGCACATAAGCAGTGGAAAGGAGGGGGCAACTGGCTGGCATCTCCACACTGAAAACAAATTGCTTTCTTTCCAGGGATTCTGTGAGGGTTTGGGAGCACCGAGCATGGATCAGAGCGCATAAAGGATGTGTAATGGGTTCCATGCTTGTGAAATCATAAACAGGATGGAAGCGGCCCGAAAGCCCAGAAACGCTCTCAGCCACTCTCAGTAAAGGCGTTACGCTTTAAAGCTCCACTATTCCCCAGATGGATTGCATACACGCCACACTAAACTCCGCACTTCGACTGCCAGCAGTGTTTCTCTCTCTCTCTCTCTCTTTCCTTTTCTACCACTCATCCCTCTTTCCAAAAAACAGACACGTCTGCCAGCTACCCGATCTCCATTGCTCTCACGCTTCTCTATTCCTTACCTGAAGCCTCGAACATAGATCAGCATCAGAGTCGGAGTCGCTTCCTCATCATCTCACGCTGAGACAAATTAACCAGAGTATGTGTAAAAAAGTGCTATTTACTCCAGTGGACTTTCACTCAGTAAGTTTTTAAATAACATTATTAACAGTGCGATTAGCGACAGCATGTGTGCGGTTATTCATAATCGAGGTTGTCTAATCTTACTATTGGTCTTTCTGTTGAATGCTTTAAGCAGTGACATGGCTCTGACTAAAAGTCTTCCTGCTGGGTTTCACAGCACTAAAGGCCAAAAGCACCATGAAGTCCATGTAGCAAAGCTCTCTAAAGTATTGACAAGGTATTGTAACAGAAGACGCAGTAGAAGCTAAAAGCATGCGGTTTTTGGCTTTTACTCTGCATGGGTACTTAATAAAACCTTATATGACCAATGGAAAATGTTTAATCCCTAAAAAATAAGACTGTTGAGATTTTTTTCAATGTATTTTACTTGAATAGAGTACGGTATGCATGCTACCGGGAGTCACCGCTTGTCACGATGTTGAATGGGAGAGCTAAAGTATTCTACTTGCATTACTGCAAAGACATCATAGGTAGCCTTCAACTTCTCATCACAGACATAAAACTGTCAATCATATACAGATAGCGCTTTTTGTACAATATTATTTTGTATGAACAGCAAGATCAGTTTAATTATACTCAGAAGTGAAATTTTCGTCCTTTTAGGACTGCTTTCAGGGGACCAAACAGGTGAAAGTCTAATGAAGTAAGATCAGGACTATAGGGAGGATGCTTTGACACCTTAAAAACCAAGTCGAGCAAAATAGTGCGAAAGCGCATCGTCATGCAAGATCGCGGTGCCCCTTGGATAGCAGTCATCTGTGTTTAATATAAAGTTTAGGCTTCAGCGCTTCAATACGCATCTCACTGGAACGAGTATTGGTCCAAATTTAGTTTGCAGATATCCAAGCACTTCTGTTTATGTTTATGTTGTGTTCTGTTTATGCTCTCCTGTGAGTTGTTTCAGTACCAGTTACACCCTCAAAGCACAAAAAACGATTCCAAGCACGCTGCTCTTCTTTCATGCAAATCCCAAGTGAAGAGTCCATTTTTGCTCACACCGTAATTACAAATGAACTGATGTAGCATGTTCACACCTGCACAGGAGAGTGCGGAGAATTTTTGACTTACCTTTACAGTATATTGGTATTTTACTTGAGTAGTTTCTTACTCCATTAAATCCTACAGAAAATATCTTTACTTTTTACTTCACTGTATTGCACTGTAGTATTTAACACTGTAAAATTGTCACCTGCTGACTATTATGTGTTATTTCACAATTCGCCTTCCCTCCATGAAGCAATGTAGCAGGTGTTTGAAATCCGAAGTTGATTTAAAGGAGCTGGTTTAAAGACAGATATGAAACAGAACATTTACTTTTTTATTATAACAAAGGCTACTGTGAGCTACTCAGGATAAGCTCTGGGTAAGATTACTGTACGTCTCTGGTTAAGCTCATGGAGCTCCTTCTACCTCCAGCTAAACCACCCATAAGCACAAAGTGGTGGTTCAACCAAAGTAAGTATGCTGACAAGCGTTAGCATTAGCAAGGACTGTCATGACCTCGCGGTCAATTTCGGCATGCAAAGCAATTTCAGCAAATATGTGACTGAACCGAATCCAGCACTGGCTAAGTTCAAATCTTGTTTCTGCATTAGCGTTATTTCCTATAAGAAAAAATACGAAATTTCACCTCAAGAACTCGGATTACATTCATATGCTGAGGTATTGCTGAAAAAGCCATGTAAACACAAACATGCATTTAAGACAATAAAGCATGTTGTTTTTTTACCATGTGATACTTTCTTTCTGAGGTCATAAAAACAAGTGTCATATTCTACATATTTTTCCACCTCATTTGTATTATTAGTATAAAGATAACCATGTTCCTAACAATATGTTTCATGTTTTGAGACTCAGGACTTCCATATTCTTTATAAAAAAAAAAAATAAAAAAAAAAAACAGCGAGATTAACAGAGTGGAATAAATAACCAATAGTCTAACTTTATTTTTTATAATGTAAAAGATCATTCAGCCCTGCATGTCCATTTATACCAGCTGCTTCTGCTTACAGTGATGCTACTAAATCTTCCAAAAATTTTCCTTTTATCCCATATGCTTTATTTTGCCCTGACTGTTAAAAACAGCTCGTTTTAACATATGCCACATGGCAGTGATGCCGGTGGTGCTTGTCTTTCTGTACTGCTTTCAGCTCAGAGCCTGGGTCAGATTTTAATCAGTAACAATACAAATATTCATGAAAACAAAATGTGTTTAACCCTTAAAAAATCGAGTGGTAAACCATGTGGTATTTCTTTACCTTTTTGTGATCCAGGTGTACAAACTGGAAGAGGCATTGCACATTAATTTTGTTGTTGTTGTTGTAAATACTGCTAAATATATATTTAAAAAAAAACCTGTTGGAGCGTGTGTAAATTAGATTTCACTCCTTTATTTTAATAAACAAGGTTTAATAAGATAAATGAGTTTGACACACTGGTGGCTCAATGGTAGGTGTTTGCCTGCCATGCGAAGGCCCAGGTTCGATTCACAGCCAGTGCCGAAACCCCAGCCACTGGATGCAGTGCTGGTCCCAAGCCCGGATAAAATGGGAGGGTTGCGTCAGGAAGGGCATCCAGTGTAAAACCTGTGGCAAGTTGTAGTGCGGACCGGGTATTTCGCTGTGGCGACCCCTTGCCGGGAGCAGTCGAAAAACTAACAACAATAAGATAAATGAGGTTAGATTTATGTGTGTTTGACAACAACCTATTTGAAATCTAAAGGTTAAACTTGCATTTTTTCAACCAATCATTCAATGCAGCAGGTCTCGTGAGGGGCAAACCCGCGGTCAGCTGCTCCACTGGTTTCCAGTCAGGCAGACCCGTGATCATGCTGTCACCAGGCAACGCTTCCATGATGAACAATTAAGAACAATGCACGAAACCTGGACGCATGTCTATATAGGTCCACAAGACGAAGCAGTAGACGTGCGGTAGACATATGCACAAAATTCAAAAACAGATCAAAAGAGGGAAAGTATGGGGCAGAAACAGAAGATAGGAAATCATCACAGCTCGGCTAAGAACAGGACACACCGGACTAAATCACAGTATTAAGATAATAGGCAAACACCCAACTGGAGAATGCGAATTCTGTGGACTAATAGAGACAGTAACACATATATTAACAAACTATAAAAGATACGACAAAGAAAGACAGGAACTCAGAGAAACCACGCAAGAGGATGGAGTAGATACAACAACAGAAAACATACTAGGGAAGATGAACTGGAAAATATATAGAAGTCTGTGTAATTACCTAATCGAAACTGGCCTAGTAGATAGAATTTAAGAGAAGGCACTGTAATCAAAGAAACTGTTTTTTCTTTTTGTTTTGTTTTGTTTACTGTCAATTGATTGATCTACACTCCAGTCCAGAAGGTGGCGGTAATGCATCTGTAAGTTGGCTGCTAGCTGCCAAAAAACAACAAAGAAGAAGAAGAAGAAGCAGCTGTGAAGACATTTAGGAGACACCAGATCGTGGAGCTTTGCTCTGGTATAAGCGAAAAGAAAAGTGAAAAAATAATAATAATAAAGAAAGAAAAGAGAAACTGAGTTTGAAGACAAAGGAAAAGATAAGGAGGATTCGCCCTGTTTTGTGAAAGCAGGGGATTTGTGCTCATGTTTGTGTTTGTATTTATTTAGTTTTATTAATAAACCCACATTATCTCAGAACGGGAAACTTTCCCAAAAAGTCTGCACAAGCACTTCCGCAGCTCACACACGCACTAACACCACGCACCACATAATACATGTGGAAATGCGATAACATATTTTATTTGCTGTTTGTTTTAGAGTCACTATGGTGGACTTCTTGCTCCTTCACAAAGTTTTACAGTAAATTAATTGTAAAGACAATATAAGCAAAGCATAGTTTAGATATGAACAACTGTTCAGTTTTTTTCATTTCTGACTCCATTTTGAAGCACTCGTGCTGTGTTTTTAAATATTTTTTATTTAATTCACACAGTTTTGCCAGTCTGTCTGCTGTTTATAAAGCAAATGCTTACACATGTGCATTTATTTTTTATTAAGCTGATGAGCCAGACCTCATTTTTAGGCTGAATCGGTGTCTAACAGTTTCATGGCACTAATTTGTTCCCATAAACACAGAATACAAATCTAAAAAAGCAGGATTTGACAAATGGGCTGTCAGATCTTCTTCGACTGCCTTTCAAGCCCAGGATTTTATTCATCTCCAAACAACTGTACCACATATAATTGTTTATGGGAATTGTGCATCTACAGGTTTTTGCTGTTATTTCCCATGCCAAAATTCTGACAGCCCTGAAGTTCAAACCATGCTTTAGAAGCTAGCAGAATACATGACTCTTCAAATAGCATGGAGCAAAGACAGTTGCCCCAAGCATGGAACTAAAGTTGTTTTTCGGTTAAATATTGTTCACACATTCATGGATGACATAACTAGCATATCCATTTCTTTTATAAAACAGGTAACGGACATAAATAAGTTAATAAAATCAGATTTTTTTTGACAAACATTCAAATAAATGAATACCAGAAGCAAAACTGCAAAAACAATAAGTCATATATGCAAATGTGCATATTAAATGCTTAAATAAAATAAATTCATTAATTTTAATATATTTATTTATGCATTTACATATATTGCACAACATATTTTCTGATCTGAAAGTATTATTTAATTTTTACAATTAGTTACATATAATTAGGTGAGTCGGATGTTTGGTTCACTTGTTGGTTGGTCAGATGGTTTGTTCATTTATGTGTTAGTTGGTTGGTTGTTGATACATTGGCCGGGTGGTTGGTTGGCTCAATGTCGGGTTGGATGGTTGGTTGGTTTGTTGATTTCTTGGTTGGTCAGTTAATTGGTGTGTTGCTTGGTTCGTTGTTTGTTGATTCATTGGTTGGATGGTATGTTGGTTCATACTGTAGGTAGGTTGGTTGGATAAGTCATTAGTAGGTCTATTTGTAGGTTGATTGTTTGGTTTGTTTGTTGGTTTAATAGTTGGTTTGTTAGTTGGTTGGTTCAGGTGTTTATCTGTTGGCTCATTGACTGGTTGGTTATAAAAATTGGTGGTAAATTACCCTGCCCTACATTTTAGTCTTTTCATTAAGTAGTTTAGGGGAAGGGGTGTATTTCTATCTCTCTAATATATATTTGTTTAAAAAGGAGTCTTGCTGCCTTAATTCAAGGTTTATTTAAGGCTTATTCTCTCTCTCTCTCTCTCTCTCTCTCTCTCTCTCTCTCTCTCTCTCGTTGATAACTTGCCTTTTCATGTACTTTTTACTTGGCACATGCTTCCAGTGTGCCAGCAGAAAGGGAAAAAGCAACTCAGCACTCTCTTTCTAAATCACAGGTTCATAACCCTGGTCTTGTTCCAATCCAACTCAGAAAGGACTGGAAATTAGCTGGTCAGTTCCATCAGGTATTTTGAGAAGAATAACACTAAAATGGACAAAAATACTGGGCTCTCCAGTGCCAGGGTTGAGATTATGTGTTCTGAATCAGTTCTTTATAATCACAGACCTTTTAAAGCCTATTGATATAAAAATTGTGGAGGAAATTCTGAATCAAAACTAAACGAGCTCAAATAATGGATAAACTAATGGGTAGTTGGCTTAGATTAGATTTACACGTATGGTGGTCTGTATGACTGATTTTGTGTTTCAATGCAAACTCATTTTGAGAGGTTTTTTGGCAAGGATTATAAACTTTTTTGGACAGAAAATAAAGTCTATGATTTTTACGTCCAAGTAAAGGTACTTCCATATTGCTTGGAGTCACCCCTGACTTTAGGCAGAGATGAAATTTAGAACTGAATACAGTACAAGGAGTAAAATTCACTTCTGTGCTGCTGACCATCACTTTTTATCATAGTTAACCAAATTTGCAAAAAAAAAAAATCCTAATACTTATCAAGATGAAAATGTAGTAATTTTTATCCATATAAGTATGTTCTAGATTTGTTCCCCCAAGTTGTTGCAATGACTGCTGCTCAATCTAAAGGTTTAACTAAAGCTGTTTGTTTGAGTCAACAAGGGAAATCTTTTTTTTTTTTTTTGGCTCAAGTGAAAAGCCCCTTAAAATGGAAATATTCCATGTTGAGAAGGACCGCATCCCTCCAAACTCAATACTTTCACAGAAGGTTTATTTTGCTTCTGTGTGATCAGGTTTAGTCACATTCGACAGGATTAATACTAATGTAAAAAAAAAAAAGAAGAAGAAAAAAAGCCCTGTTGTGTATCACCCAAGGATGTGGATGCAAAGTAGTGTTTCAGACTCTTTGCTTAACGCCACCTGACAACTTAGTTGACATTTCAAAGACTTCCTTAATATATTTTTAAACCTTTTGGCACCTCTTTCCTGCCCCAAATCTCATGAATAAGTCATATGGCCCAGTCAGCAAGTGAGCATGAGAGGAGAAGGCCAGGCTCCATCCATCACTGTCTTGGTGTTTTGCTGGCAAGCTTCATCAGCTCCCCCAATAATCGCCCTCCCCTTCTCCATCCCCGCTGTCAGTAAACAGGTAAAAGAACTAAGGAGGGGAGGGTGACGAATGGAGGCACGAGCATTTAGCAGGCATAAATCTTCAAGAATCAAAGAACAGGCTGGTGAGCTGTCTAATGCAGGCAAGGGAATGTGTTTCTTCTGGATCAAGGTGAATTGAGATATGATGAAGACCGCATTCTGCAAATACAGGGGTTTGGCATGTAGTAAATTGTGCCTGTGTTGGACTGTGTACTGTGCGTGCATAAACCCCTGACCCTCCAATCAACAACCTAGAGCCACAACCACCTGAGCCACAGCCTTCCCCAACAACAGGTGACACAGATATTAAAAAAAAAATATCACCTAGCAAAATATCAAGTGATTGGTTGCTGGGATCCTGGTACAGTATGTACGTTTGCTTTGCTGGAACACTGCTTCCAAAAGTGTTTTTATTCCAACATGACAAGTTTTTCTTTGGTCATATCAATATCTAGGTTTATTTAATTAAGTTGTGGAACATCTATGATACACTGGAAATTCTGTTATCACTTGCATTTTGAAATCTATAAACCTGCACTTTTTTTCAAGTTCATAAGAAAAGAAACTATTAAACTTGTGACAGAGAAACCACATCACCCCAGAGTGGGAAACCTTAAATTTACCAGCATCAGTTACAATGCACTGGCACTGGAGACTCATTCCATTTATGATAAGCATATTTTCTATAGCTCTTTCTTAAAGTGAGATTAATGTATGTGTATTGCACTGTATGTTAATGTATGTAGCCTAAGGACATCATCCCAGACAAACACTGTTACCACACTTCACCCCAACAGGTCAAAAGTGAGGATGCAAGTTTAAATTCTCAGATATTTGAATATCTTCAGGAAAAATAAATTTGAGGACTCATTAGTTTAAAGCAGGGGTGAGCCGATCCAATATTCAGAATTGGTATTATTCAGATACAGGGGATACTGGTTTGGGGATACTGGTTTGGAGATTGTAGGGTAGGGGTGTATAACCCTATCCGATACCATCACAGGCCATTAGTCCTAAACTATAATACAACACGCGTCACATGAACAGTAGCTACAATGTATTGGCTGGGAATTGAACCCAGGCTACTTCAGGATAGTGATTCATAATTGCCTTACTTATGCATGCCACGCCATTGATTGCTTTTCAACCTAACTACTGTAGATACATTAGTGATGATAGTTTGTGGAGCTTGTGGCTTACCTAACAAATACAATTCGACATACACAGTCTTAGTATTGAAGTGTGAGGTGTATCATGTTTGAAATATCATATGTCCAAGGATAAACTCGGGTAGGAGTCTGGGTTTCAATATCATGGCTCCAGTGATGGAGGTCATAGCCGAGGCGTCCTTGAGTGAGAATCAGCGTTCCGCCCTGCCAGCGAGCGAGAGAGCTCATGATCTGAGGCTGCACCTTTACACACAGGTTTCATGTTGTACCTTTTCCTTTTGTCAACAAACAAGCTGAGCTGTTTAATGGAAACGTCAGGAGGCGAATGTGTTTTGTCGTCCAGAGAGGCTGCAGAGCCTCCGGCTCTATCCGTGTCGAGGCTAAGACACATAACCTCTTGTTCTAACGAGACAGAAGGAGTGATGAGGAGAAAGTGTTCTCTGCCAGGGGTGAGGTTTCAATACCTAAGACTCTATTATGGTGCTGTTAAGCGGTATATTGGAGGCCTATATTCAGCAATAAGGACAGAGATGGAAAGAAACTCTATCGCATTGAGTGTGAATAGAAACTTGTGTTCAATTACATAAAACTCCAAGCCATCATCAGTGCTCCGAGCATGACACATGGTTTATATTTATATGTCATCATTTTTAGATTGTATTATTGCTGAATACCCACATCTGCTTTCTAAAACAGCAATTCTGACAGAAGCGCTCTCAGCCAGATTTATACACTGCCTGGCCAAAAAAAGTTGGCATTTCAGAAAGGTCAAATTTTTGGGCCGCATCAAGCAAAGAAAATAACTAAGGAGATTTGAAATTACTGGAACAGGGTTAAGAACTGTCAAACTGTCCATTATCAAAACCTGGAAGAATAGTGCTGAACTGTCAAATGTGTGAAAGAAATGTGGTTAAAAAAAAAATCATGAATGGATAAGCAAAAAACAAACACAGCAGTAAAAACCCTAGCTATAATTAATAGTAAAAGTACTGTAAAAGCATTTCCATACACACACAATGTGATGAGAACTCGCAGGATTAGGACTAAACAGCTGTGTGGCCATAAAAATTCACTTGCTAGTCAGACTAATCAGGAAAAAAGGTTTGGATTTGCTTGGGAGCGTAAACATTGTACTTTGGAACGATGGAAAAGGGTCATATGGTCTGATGAGTCCAGATTGTAATATTCCCGAGCGATACTCATGTCAAGATAGGAAGGGTATCAAATCCTTTCAAGCGCTTCCTCATTCCTTATATGGCGGCACCTCCTATCAGATAAATATTTACGCAACTTCATCTCTTTGTTCTTTCCAAAACCCTTTTGTTTCCTTGAACTTATCCAGAAAATATAAAAGACCTTTCGTGCTTTTATGTTTTATGACACAAGGTGTTTGGCTAAAAACCTAAAAACTATATAAACTACTGTATACTATACAATGCTGAAATAAACCTTCTGACACCCATCGTGTGTGTGTGTGTGTGTGTGTGTGCTTACGTAACTGTGACAATTCAGGCAAGTGTATCGAAGCACAGCAGACAGACCAGGAGATTCATTCATCTTTATTTTAAACCTAACAAATATCTGACCAGAAAATGACTTTGTTAAAGTTTAAAGTCTCCTTTTTAGAAACTCACTTACAGTATCTGATATATACTGCACTTAAGTATCAAAAGTAATTTTCTGATATTAAATAAACCTAGTATTTGTGATGAAAAGCTTGTACGTTTAGTCCCTACACTGTACATAAATAGAGACTCCTTACTTTCAAGCTGATCACACAAAAGTGCATTGATTTTATAATCTAAGCTTAAGCCTTTACGCTGTCATTCACACCCCAGCATGACCTAAGCTACCCCATGTAGGAAGGATAGGACCAAAACAATTCCACTAGCCCAAGCATTCCAAGTATACCATAAAGACTGGCACGTCATTATAAAAGGGCAGATTGGTTAGAACACCAAAGTGATTCATGGTTACCTGGGCAAAGGATCAACCCCCAATGTTTGATAACATAAACTATGTGCATTATACTGGGTAGCAATGGTAACAACTACTAGCTAAGCTACATAAGTAATAAATTATTATTAATTTATTTAATTAATTTAATAAATCTTTTCTGTCAACCTTTACTAGACGTGCATGTTCATAATTTCAAATGATCGACTTCTAATGTGTTCAAATTACTGTTTATTAAAATCCTGTTTAGATAAAATGTACTTATTTTAGAAAATGGACTTAGTACTTCCACTTGGCCAGCCAGATGCAGTGCCAGTAGTATGTCAAAGAGTGATTTGTTAATTTTCTACTACTGCGCGAAGCATCGCAACACCTTATAGGTTATGTGCAGGAAACAGAAATGAGTACGTACAGTAGTTACCTTATAAGTCTTTTGGACCAAATCGTTCATTCGTTTGTCACGTGACTTCCATAGACACTATGCAGTGCAATAGATTCCAAAGAATGAACGACTCGGAATAGAAGACTCATGAGAAGAACCGTTCAAAATTCCTGTTCAATTGTTTCCAGTCTATGAAAGTCACGTGACAAAAAAAAAAAAAGAAAAACGAACGATTTGGACCAGAAGATATGAGAGGTGAGCTACTCTTTATGTTTATCATAATATGTCCTTAGCTGCATTATAATATTTTCATTACCGGAACTATAGCCAGAATGTGTGTACATAGTCGTCTTGGGGAAAATGAAAACTTGAAAATGTAAAATTTTTATTTTGATGAATGAGATCCGAAGAACCAAGTCACTAAAATTATCCAAACTTTCACTAGCGTACATTTTAAGACAAGTACTTGTACTTTTACTTGAGCACTGAATTTGTGTACTTATGCAACATCTGCAAAAGGAGAAAATGTGTCTAGGAGAAGAAGTCCAACAAATGTTTTCTAATTATCCTTTGTATAATGAGTAACGAAGATTCCTAGGGGAAATGCATCCAAGTAAAAGTATGCCTTTTATTTAGGAAATGTAGTGGAGTAAAAGTGAAAGTTGCCTTAAATATGAATAACAAAGTAAAATAAAGTACAAATACGTGACAATTTTAGTACAGTAACTATTCGTGCGGGGATTTTTTATTTTGTTTCACAGGGAACAATAAATGTAACAAAACAACAAAAGCGAAACATCGGATAATTGATGTGGTATAAAAGAATTTCAACTATAAACATTTTTTATTCTGATTGTTAACAAAGTCTCATTTCTCACTATGAGCCACTCTTATCCCAACGAAAGCACAATATGCCTTCAACACATGAGGATTTTGAGAGAAGCAGAGCTCTTCATCATTTCATTTGTGTTATTGTTCACTCGTCGACGGGTGGTGTCCGGATGCCACTGTGCTCAGCTAGACATGTGCCTCGTACGAAATCACGAACGTCGTTAGTGTTCAGTGCTCTGTGTCGGAAGTTAATGGTGCTTCGGCTGTCGCATGATATCACGAGGAAGCTGTAGCAGAAAAGTCGTTAGCGCCGAATGAGCAAAGATATCAGCGGTGTTTTCTTCTGACCCACCTGAAATGGCCTACCGTGGCGTGAACAAGACTGCAGACATTTTTTCCGTTTCTTCTGTCTCATATTTTCTTATTTGTCCTCCTTTACTGATTTTCTTGAAAAAAAAAATCTTTTTCTTTATGAAATGCAACACAACTGTGAGTCCTCTTAGACGTGCACAATGAGCCGCGATGAACTCCATATGCCTGTCTCTTTAATAATAACAAAAACATCATCATTTAGCTTCAGGGCAGCCACTGATACTTTGCATTTACAAAGCACTATGAACAAACTCCCTGATGATGCTACTTCATTCTCATCAGCGGCATTTACGACTTTGGACTTGGCTTTTCTGTGCAAGGTTGGAAGCCTTCCTTTTTTTTGGAGATCATTATCCAAACAAATGACGTTCTGCAGCCAAAAGGTGTTGATTAATTTTCTACAAAAGCATTTATTATTGCATGTGTGTTTCCATGTTCATCTGTTCATCTGTGCAGCTCCAAATCTCGCTAACGCCAAAGGAATTTTCATTTTACATGAGTTGGAAGATTATCCAGGAGGAAAAAAAGTTAAATCATTTTTTTTTATCTCTAAACACAAAGCCTCGTAATCCTATTTTTATTAAGATCAGATGTGATGTGTGTGATTTGTCATCTAGCTCTGTGTTAGATCACATGAGATTGAAATTTGAAATGAAGTATTTTTTGCACTCTATGGCAAATACTGAATTCACATACATACTAATAACATGCTGTTTTAAGTAATTTTAAATAATTTATGAGATACGAGAAAGCTTCAACATCAAATCAAACGTTACGTCTAATCTCACTTTCAATGGACATGTTGGGGAAGGGAACAGAGGTGATGAAAATGTGATGGGCAGGTTTGGTCTTCAGGACAGGAATGTAGAAGGACAGATGGTGGTGGACTTTGCAAAGAGGATGGAAATGGCAGTAGTAAATACTTTCTTCCAGAAGAGGCAGGAACATAGGGTGACATATAAGAGTGGAGGCAGAAGCACTCAGGTCGACTACATCTTGTGTCGACGTTGTAACCTGAAAGAGATCAGTGACTGCAAAGTGTTGGTAGGGGAGAGTGTAGCCAGACAACACAGAATGGTTGTGTGTAAAATAACCCTGGTGGTGAGGAAGGCAAAGAGGACAAAGGCAGAGCAGAGGACAAAGTGGTGGAAGCTGAGAAAGGAAGAATGTTGTGAAGTCTTTAGGGAGGAGTTGAGACAGGCTATGGGTGGTCAGGAGGTGCTTTCAGTTGACTGGACAACTACAGCCAATGTGATCAGGGAGACAGGTAGGAGGGTACTTGGTGTATCATCAGGTAAGGGGAAAGTGGACAAGGAGACTTGGTGGTGGAATGAGGAAGTCCAGGAGTGTATACAGGGAAAGAGGCTAGCTAAGAAGAAGTGGGACAATGAGAGGACTGAAGAGAGTAGACAGGAGTACAGGGAGATGCAGAGTAAGGTGAAGGTAGAGGTGGCAAAGGCCAAACAAAGAGCATATGAGGACTTGTATGCTAGGCTAGACAGTAAGGAGGGAGAGGGGGATCTGTACAGGTTGGCAAGGCAGAGAGATAGAGATGGGAAGGATGTGCAGCAGGTTAGAGTGATTAAAGATAGAGATGGAAATGTACTAACAGATGCCAGGAGGGTGATGGGAAGATGGAAGGAGTACTTTAAGGAGTTGATGAATGAGGAAAATGAAAGAGAACAAAGAGTAGAAGAGGTGACTGTTGTGGAACAGGAAGTAGCAAATATTGGTAGAAGTGAGGTGAGAAGGGCATTGAAGAGGATGAAGAGTGGAAAGGCTGTTGGTCCTGATGACATACCTGTGGAGGTATGGAAGTGCTTAGGAGAGGTGGCAGTAGAGTTTCTGACAAGTTTGTTTAACAAGATCTTGGAGAGTGAGAAGATTCCAGAGGAATGGAGGAGAAGTGTATTGGTGCCAATTTTTAAGAACAAGGGAGATGTGCAAAGCTGTGGCAATTATAGAGGTATAAAGCTAATGAGCCAGACAATGAAGCTGTGGGAAAGAGTAGTGGAAGCTAGGTTAAGGGCAGAGGTGAGCATTTGTGAGCAGCAATATGGTTTTATGCCTAGAAAGAGTACATCAGATGCAGTATTTGCTTTGAGGATGCTGGCGGAGAAGTACAGAGAAGGTAACAGGGAGTTGCATTGTGTCTTTTTAGATTTAGAGAAAGCGTATGACAGGGTGCCAAGAGAGGAGCTGTGGTATTGTATGAGGAAGTCTGGAGTGGCAGAGAAGTATGTTAGAGTGGTGCAGGACATGTATGAGAGCTGTAAGACAGTGGTAAGATGTGCTGTAGGTGTGACAGAAGAGTTTAAGGTGGAGGTGGGTCTGCATCAAGGATCAGCTCTAAGCCCCTTTTTGTTTGCTCTGGTGATGGACAGGATGACAGATAAGGTAAGACAGGAGTCCCCATGGACTATGATGTTTGCAGATGACATTGTGCTCTGTAGCGAGAGCAGGGAACAGGTGGAGGAAAATTTGGAGAGGTGGAGGTATGCTCTGGAAAGCAGAGGAATGAAGGTTAGCCGCAGCAAGACGGAATACATGTGTGTAAATGAGAGGGACCCAGGAGGATTGGTGAGGCTACAGGGAGCAGAGGTAAAGAAGGTGCAGGATTTTAAGTACTTGGGGTCAACGGTCCAGAGCAACGGAGAGTGTGGAAAGGAGGTGAAGAGGCGGGTACAGGCAGGTTGGAATGGGTGGAGAAAAGTGTCAGGTGTGTTGTGCGATAAAAGAGTATCAGCGAGAATGAAAGGAAAGGTGTACAGGACAGTGGTGAGACCAGCGATGCTTTACGGCTTAGAGACAGTGGCGCTGAAGAAAAGACAGGAGGCAGAGTTGGAGGTAGCAGAGCTGAAGATGTTGAGGTTCTCCTTGGGAGTGACAAGGATGGATAGGATTAAGAATGAGTTTATCAGAGGGACAACCCACGTTAGATGTTTTGGAGATAAAGTCAGAGAGGCCAGATTGAGGTGGTTTGGACATGTTCAGAGGAGAGATTGTGAATATATTGGTAGAAGGATGCTAAGGTTGGAACTGCCAGGCAGGAGGTCTAGAGGAAGACCAAAGAGGAGATTTATGGATGCAGTGAGAGAGGACATGAAGTTAGTTGGTGTGAGAGAAGAGGATGCAGAGGATAGGGTTAGATGGAGGCAGATGATTCGCTGTGGCGACCCCTGAAAGGGAACAGCCGAAAGACAAAGAAGAAGAAGACATGCTTTTTTTTTTTTGCCTTTTTTCTTCCTTTAGTCCGAACAAAATGAGATAGGATCTGATGATCTTGAAGATGCATGAATGAAAATCAAAAGCAGAAGACAGCTCTATCTGCTTTCTAACCTTATGCAAATATATGTCTGGTCTCTGATACATCCATTGACACCTCCCGTATTCCGTGACCCAACAGAAATTACTGTCAAATCTCTCGACGGCCCTCCGCATTGATCCCCTCTGTTGCCAAGACAACAAGGTGGCATTTAGACTGGCACTTTTTTCCACTCCTTCTGTAATCTTTTTCAAGAGGATTTACCATCTCCGATTAATCAAACATCTTCAGCTAAAGAAAAGGAATCCGTGTCAGTTAAACTCAAATCTCAAATGGATAACAACATTGCGATTCCGAAACGCGCCTGTGTTCAGTATGAGATCTGTGCGCTAATCAGGCCAATGCGATTCCTGGAGAAATTTTACTCTCAGAAAGCATGATACGGACGTTTTAATTTTCCTTTTATATTCTATTAAGCAACCGAATTCAACGACCCAGAAGTAATCTTTGCTAATTAGCGTGAGGACGTATTCCGTGTTAGCCTCATCTGTGTTGCTCGGTTGAAATAAACCACAAAATCCTTGAGGGCTCTTCATTGGTGCAGACTGTGGAACATGTGGAACATTACTGAAACCGCATCGTTAAGGCAACAGAACATGTTATGTTGTGTCGCACGGAAAATCAACACAACATAAACAGTACTTAAAATGGAGGCCCAGTATCAGCAGTCTGTTCAACTGAAGAGACAATGAAGTAATGCTTTATACTGAGGTTTCCTTTAGTTTAATGACAACAGGCACAGATAAACATAGCTAATGTTAAGGCATTGTAATGTTTATTTAATCCATGGCTACACGGCCTACTGGTTAGCCCTGTCAACTTGCACCTCAAGGGTCAAGGGTTCGATTCCTGCCTTGGAGGCTGTGTTCATAGAGTTTACATGTTCTCCCCGTGCTTGGTTCGGATATCCTCCATATTGTATTAAGTGGTCACCAATAGCATGCAGACCATTTTGATTTCAGCAAACTACTGTATGAACAACATTGACTGGAGTGTCCACAGGGATTGTCATGCATGATACTGTTTCTTCCCATAATGCACCCAGTGTAGGTGGTTTTCTACAGTACACCACATACATAATTTCTATGGTGCACCACATCCTCCGGCATTTCTTTGGCTCTTTTCTGACAGTCACATGATAGTATTAACGATGCTGCGACTACTAACATCTTTAGAGGAAACATGCAGTATTGCTACCATAATTCAATTTGAGTAAAAAAAAAATGGGAGAGTGATGTTGTTGTAAACACGAGGGTACAACCAGAGTTACAGTATATACTGTATTATTATATTTTTAACTTAAACACATCTCCTGATATACTGAACTCAGTATGATGCAGATTAATTCCTGCTATAAGTCTCACCCAGATAAGGATGGGTTTCCTGTTGAGTATGGTTCCTCTTAAGGTTTCTTCCTATCATCATCTCAGGAAGTTTTTCCTTGCCACTGCCGCTGTCATCCTCGGCTTGCTCGTCAGGGACAGTCTTATCATATTGATTCATAGACATTCACATTTCATACAAACTTAAATAATTATTTTGATTGTGTAAAGCTTCTTTGTTACAATGTCAATGGTCAATAGTTTTAAACTCTATTTATGTACTATTTAGGCAAACATGATATTAAATGGCAACATGATGTGCTATGTACTGTGGGGTTTAAATTTTAATCCCTGGATTTACACAACAAGTAGTGTTCTTAATCAGGGGTTGGAGTGGGATTAGAGATTCAGCCTTGTGTTAGATGCTACAGTAGTTAGCTTTGTAGCTTGAATTAGCTGTAAACATGAACAGAACAACACGGACAGTTCAAAAGCAATTACTAAGGAGACAAAATGTTTAAGATGATATAAGGTTATCAGAAGGATATGTGTTGGCAGAGAAACGTACTGGCTAAATAACCAAATAAATCATAATCTGTTGATAATAAATGGTGTTTTTGGAACTGTTATATAAAAGCAATATTATAGCCAAGGTCGTGCTGGTGAACTGAATATCAGCAAGACGTTGTTATCTTCAAGTACTCGGGCTGCACCCTCATGCCAGCAACCACATCACAGTCGTGCTGATAATGGTGCCTAATTCTCTTGAGCTGGATTTATAATAAATAAATAAATAAATAAATAAATAACTTTTATTAATAAGTCGAATAACTTTTTTTTTTTTTTTTTAGCTATTTTCATGGTTTTCCCCATAACTGTTACTGTTATTTAGCTTTTTCTAATGAATTTTGTTTTATTGATTTGGTTGATGTTTTTAAGACTCCATTTCCCAGTATGCATTGCACCACAGCTGTCACAGAGCTTTGACGGAAAATGTAGTCACCTGCACCTTGTTTCGCTTCATTAGTCTGTCTTTTATACAGTTTAAAAAGCTGTCTCTGTTGTCTTTGCCACTGTCGTGATTGTACTGGTTCTGGTTCTGTTATCATTGTTAGTCATGATCATTAGCAGTAGACTATAGTTCCTTGCTCGGCCATAGGTTTATGTGACTGTATGGGCTGTGTGTGTTTTTTGCCAACTGATTTTGTAGTCATTGTTATCTATTTTTATATAAAATGCTCCTGTCTTCAGTAGCTTAGGACATCTTGAATACATTTTGAAATAGATTTCAATATACAGTATAAGCAGTTCAGCTTCATTTTCTCCTCCTCTCTCTCTGTGCAAGGTTCCAATCCTGATAGAAAATCTAAGCCAAGGAAAATATGATTAATATGATTAATGTGAGGTGTTTAGATTGAATCCTTTTTAATCCTGTTAATCCCCTTTCTGAGAACTTGAGCTGTTAATATGTGCTAATAATTATCACCTTGGAATATGATACTACCTCGGAAAGAGTGTCTTTTAGATTATTTATAATGACATTCTGCCACGATGAATATCAATCTTTTGTTTTCTGTTTAGAGCTTCATAACTCATTCGTTTCGTTCTTAAGGAATCATTTATTTTATTCATAGGCAATGAATAACATGAATCCATATAAATACGAGAGCGGTTTTATCTGAACACGGGTCAGAACTCTTTCTTTCAATGATATCTATCGTTTTTTACATTTGGAGGATGAGAAATCAGTCTTAGAAATGTTTTTGCCTGTATGTCTGTCCAGCCAGAATTAGTCACAGCACTTTTGCAGTACTTGGATATCTGCCTGAAGTTTTACCTCCCCACCTTAAATCAAATGAAAATGTTGAGTAAAAGCGATGTTATGGTATGATCAATTATGTGCTGGATTTAATAATCTACAGTACTTTATAATTGCTCAATGCAGACAAACACCTGCACCAATAGATATTAATTAGAAAAGCTAAACTGAATATTGTTACTGGGATTAGTTTGTATTTTTACTGCTGAAATAACAGCGCTGAAGTGGTATACAGTAAGTGAAGTGGTCTAAGCTGTATCCTGGCTGACTCTGCACTCTGACCCCAGCTTCCTAACTGCGAAAAAATATATAAAAATATATATATTTCACTGTGCTGTAATGGTACACATGACAATTAACTTAATTAATATTATTATTAGCTTGAACCTCTTTATTAGCTCTTTAAATTTAAAAAGTTTAAGTATAGTTAAATATCTTATAAAAATGTATTACTGTCTTTTTATTTTTTTTGTTGGCACTTGTGATTCACATGCAGTAGAAAGTACAGTGTGAATAAATAATTAGCATTTGGAGAAGCAATCTTAGTCATGTTTCCTCCAACAGCACAATGTTCTCACATCTCGCACATCAGGTTGCATCAAACCACGCCAGTGTTAATGATCTGCCTACAACTGCACATCGGTGGTTGATTCCTTAAAACTGTGTGATAGGAAAGCAGAAAGCAAGGTCAGAAATGTGGGGAAAATTACACCAACAGTCGTTATAAATTAGTCACAGTATCATGAGACCTATATTCATGAAGCTTCCCTCACTTTTCACTTTTATGTACAGTACATATAACTTCATGGCTCACAAAACCTCCCATGTCACCTCACAGGTTTTGACATCGCAGGTTTATGCGCTGCTTATAAGAGTGTGATATTGTAACATCTAAGCTGATTATGAATCTTCAAATTCCATAAGCCACATAAAAACACAGGTGTGAGTAGAAAAAAAACGGATCCGCACTGAATTAAAGAGGAAAAAAGCTCAAAAATTTAAGACGAGGAATGAAGAGCACAAAACTTTATCTGTGACTTAAAAAAGGGATATTAAGAAACATACCAATGACAAAAAGAGGTATAGTCAGAAATTTTTATTGCTTATGAGTACTCTGTGTAATTCCACACAGGAAACAGTGCGATCAGTGCTGGTTGCCCATTTCCCCCACTTCCACCCCAAGTCGGGTAACAATCATAACTTTTATAAGCCAAAAGCTTCCCTATGCGTGAGAACATGGAGCTCTGCCACATTACAGAACAGCACCACAGCAAACCTGCTCTGGCGTCTAAGGTTATATTCTGAGTTGGAAGTGTACCAAGTAAGAAATCATTTCAAGGGAAGTTTATATTGAGAGAGAGAGAGATTATATCAATTGATTTTAGGGAGGAAATATATACAGAGTAAGTAGTCAGTTTAAGGGGAAAGTTTATTTCTACAGAAAAGTTATGATAAGTGATATATTTCTAGTGCAGATCAATGCGCAACCTACTTGTCTGAAAAATTAACGTGCCAAAACATGCATTTCCTAGATTTGTCCACTAGGGGCAACAAGCGTAGACCTCCATGTTAAAATGCCCACAAAAATAAAAGTGCATGACCTGAAACTAAAATATTTCTCGTCACAATAGCTAGATTTCTTATTTATGTCAAGCTAACATGCTAATGTTACCCGCCTTAGCATTTTAACTTAGCTCAAGCTAAGCTCGCTAGCTTGTGTGTGGACTGAGATAGATAGGTACAGTAGGCTCCAAACAACAGTGATGTTGAGGCTTCCCAGCCAACAGTTTCACCAAAAGGTTTATTTCATGGTGATTAGTTTGAGAGCTCATTGTACTGACATGTAGTGGGTCATAGTCATGGAAAGGGCTATATTTCATTTTTGTGATTTGTTGTTGTGTTTATTTCATTTCAATTTATTAGTTAAGCATTAAGTCTGTTAGTTAAGCATTAAGTCCATTAAGTTTATTAGTTTAGCATTTAGTATTATACTTGTAAGTTGTATTCAGACATCATTTCATAAGTTGTTCTGTGACATCATCCCACAGTTGTGTAGCTGCATGTCTATCACGCACGTTAGTTGTTCAGTTGTTGTTAAGATACGGAAGCGTGGAGAACACAAGCTTTTGACCGTAATACTGTAAGCTAAAAGATACAGAAAATAAGTTGTTGTAACCATAATTTACCGTAAGCTACAGAACACAGCAAACAACTTGTCGTGACCACAGTGGATTTATGCAAGAAACTGTAACAACCATTGTACTTTGATGTTGAAAATAAAACAAGAGACAGAGAAATCAACGGACGTCTGGAGTCGTGAGTAACCATGTGTAACGAAAAAGATACGCGTCAGAACTTGTTAATAATATGCACGTACAGTGATGGAAAGATCGAATCATTTTAGTGACTCAGTTTCTTTAAATCTCGTCCATCAAAAAGAATGAATCTTTTTTTGAGTCATTTCGTTCATTTCTTTCTTTTGCTCAGAAATACATTTAAATTTTGCGTTTTCAATAAAAATACCCCCAATACGTCTACATACACAAATTTTGGCTATAGTTCCAGTTATGAAAATTTTACAATGCAACCAAGGACACATTATAATAAACAGAATGAGCAGCTCACCTCTCACATCTTCCAATCTGAGTCGTTCTTTTTTTTTTTTTTAATCTATTGCACTGCATAGCGTCTATGGGAGTCACGTGTCAAAAGAACGAATGACTCAGGACTTAAAGACTCATTGCTAAAAATCGTTCAATACTGTTTCCTGTATATAACATATGGAGGTTTTGTGATGCTTTGCGCATCCAATAGAAAATGAACGAATCACTCTCCAAGATGACTCGTTTATCTGAGTCATGTTAGATTCGTTCAAAAAGAACAAATCCGCACTGAATTCATGAACGACCCATCACTAGTGGACCAATTTTGTGTAGCAAATAGATGGTAACATCACCACTAACACAATTAATATGGGCATGTGGCTGCAATTCATATTGGATTCTTTGTTGACCAAAGTCAGTTTTGTGTGTTTGTTTTATTAAAAAAAAATACAACATGCAAAAGGAATGTTTCCACATTACTTTTTCTGAAAAAAACAAGGAAAAAAAAAACAAGATATAACAAGAGAGACAGAGTGAAAAGGTATTTGACTATGTTCTAGCAATTGGGTTAATTTATTTCAAAATTCTCCCAAATAGGGGGAAAAAATGCTTTCTTGGAGGCTCCATTCCAAAATAATTGTTGTGAAACAAGTGTCATGTCACTAGGGGCACCAGTATGCTGAAAGCACTGTGAATAAGCGCTGAACTAATGAGTGATTCTGGCAGAAGCGCTGCCTCGTTTGTCATCACATGTTTGTAGTCACGTGATCTCAGGGAAACATCTCATGTGATCTCATAACGAAACAAGCCTTCATTTGGAACTGCCTCATCTGCTCAACACAAACTTCGGCGCTTTGGTGTCATACGGAACATCACAATCTGGGTACTCTGGTGTCCTCCCACAGTCTGAAGACGAGCAGATTAGGCTAATTAATCTTCCCAAATTTGGGCCCTTTGACCCCAGATTACTAACAAGAAACCAATGGAAGGTTTGCCCAGTTCTTTTTATACAGTCAGTGGTTCAGATTGGGAAATCTTTTCATATAAGAGCTAGGATTGAGCTAGACTTAATACTGACACTTGGGTCTAACCAGAATGAATCAGAAATCTGTCCAAAAAAGTGCAAATATATCTACTGTATGAGCTAAGTTCCACATTCACATTCTTTACATCAAACATGACGCGCCTCTCCTGTAAGTCTGCTGTTCCTTACTGTAACACACAAGCATTCCCTGCACGTCATCATCCACTTGATTCTGTAAAGCACGAGTCGTCCTTCCAGGGACACACGCGCCGCATACCGAGCTTCTATACACATCTGGTACTGAACGCCGTGACACTGTGTCCAAACACAAATTATCCTATAAAGATCAATTTGTGTTTAACTTGTGCTTCATTCCCTTCTGTAGCTTTCATGATATGGTGTGTTTGTGTGTGTGTGTGTTTAAAATTGCTTAAGTGTGTGTTAGACAGGCCTGACTGAGCTAGCCTGCTTGAACAGCACTTTAACTCCCTCTTAAGCAGAGATGAACAGCACAACACAGCAGTATGTCAGTTTAGCAATCGATACTAATACAGTGTCATTTGTACAGCCTGCAGCTTAAACACACACTTAAAGCCTCCTATTGATGCTCTATTTTATAGTAATACGTGGCATGATAAGGCAAATCCTTTCCTATTTTCTTAGCGGATATCGTACATGCATAACGCACCGCTTCACTCCTTCACTTCACTTCATCTGCATAAGAATATATCAATCTAAGAAGCATTTGCACAGATCTTTATGTGTAAAAAGAAAACCTGCAGTGAGGACATGCACAGAGTAGACGTAAATGAGATTACCTGCAATTGCAAACAGCACCTTAGCAATGAATGAAAGGAAATGTCTTCAGAATTGATAAAAAGGTAAAAAATGTAAAAAAAGATTCTTGTGTGGTGTTGATGGCTAGCACTTGTCCTGATTTATATTCATCCCAGTGGCTCGAACATCATAGGAGGTAGCGCAATCATATATACATGTCAAAAAAAGTGTAAGATTTTTCATTTGAAAGTGTGCTGAAAATTTACATTTATTCTTAAGTGTTATTTTTATTTTCCTTTTTTTTATTTTTTATGAGCAGCTGCTTCCAGGAGATGCGTTCTACGAGCACTTAGACACACGGGCTTTTTACCTAATGGTGGCATTGGTAACATTTTCAATAACCATTTATTTATTCCATATTACTACATAAGCATTTCACGACAGTTGGTATTAAGATATAAAATCCTCTATCAAAGTTTGATAAGCATTTAGCTGTTTGCTGTTGTTTAACTTGTTTGCTTTTACATCTTCGTTCAGGAGATATTTCATCACAAGATATATACTTGCTGGTTCATTCTCATTATTACTACTTGCTGGTGCACCTCACGGTGTGTACAGTTTCGTTCCCATTTTTATATAGAATCATCATCCATGTGTACAGAACATAGAAGCAGTATTTATATTTATATAATCTGACAGCATTTCTACCTTTTTAATGCACCTTTAATTGTGAACAGTGTTCGTTAATGCACCTTAAATTGTAATATTTTTTTTTATTTGTATTTTTTTTTTACTTTTCCTTTTTTATGACTGCAATTGTTGCTTGTTGCTTACTCGTTGTATAATATGTAAAATAGCTACTGTAATGATACAATTTCCCTTTGGGATAAATAAATTACTAAATTGTTCGTATGTATGTACCACTGTTGAAAAAGTTTTGTCTCCTTTTTAATTTAATTGGAAGATTAAAAAAATATATTGGATATACACACACACACAGTCTAAACATATACTGTATCAGTGTGATATATATATATATATATATATATATATATATATATATATATATATATATATATATATACAGATGTTCTGAGAACATCTGTCGAACACAAGTACACTGTAGAGCCAAGTCAATATTTGGTATGCCAGCACATTGTGGACCCTTTGGTCTCAGTTTTATAAATTAGTTCGTTCTACTGAACATCCTAAAGAGGACAATTGTTGCACCTGCTCCTTTCCTTTTTTTTTTATGCAAAATGCAGCAGCTTCCATTTTGGAAAATATGGCATATGCTGATATGTTGCGTAATGTTGTGTTACCTTAGCTTTTAAGACAATTGGTTGCTAGGTTTATGTTAATTGTCATGAAGAGGGTATATGTAGGTATAACTTAGTCCTGTGAAGACTATCCTGAAAAAATAAAAGGAAGTTTTCCATATCTTCTTCCCTGTCCCTGTTGTTCCTACTCGCATCCCCCCTGCAAACATGCAGAATGGTTTGACTTGAGTGGTGCTATTTGTGATTGACAGGCCGTTGCTCAGAAGGTTGATTCACCTGGGACTTTATCTGCGTACTTATCTTAATAGAGGTTTAGGAAATCACAGGCACGGCAGTGTGATGCAAATTGAGACTCAGCATCTGCCTGTACAGATTTAATAGCAAACACAGAATCACATTTATTAAGAAAGTAAGGGACGGCCCAAGCAAGGGAAATTGAATTCATGCCTGAAAGAGATTACCGGTGATGGATATTCTTGAATGTGTGTGTTTTTTTTTTTTTTTTTTTTTAAGTCTCCAACGGTGCCAAAAGACATAGATGAAGAGGGCGCCGACACTATCATAAAGCAGGAAAGTGAGAGAAAGACGGCAGGAGAAAAAAAAAACGGACGCCGTTCCTTTAAAGATATGTGAGGCGAGCAGCGAATTTAATTAATGTGAGACTGTTGCCGTTTCCCAGACATTAGCGTGGCTGGGAATGAGATTAGAGTTAACGCCTCAGTCATATGAGAAAACCATGATTAATTTCTCAAAGGAGTGCACTTCCAAATTGGTAAACTTTTTGTATTTGCAATTTAGATCAACCGTGTTCATCTAACAGCGAATATTCACCTGACAGACGCCTTCGCACTTTATTAACAGCACAATCAGAGCAGCATGTTACAGAACTGCTTTGCTTTGTGGAACAGCACACAGACACACACACGCACACAAGGAGAAAAAGAAGTTTTAAAGAAAAACTATGCACAGGTTTTATCCAAGGCCAAGCTTGAGTATCTGAGTGAGTTTGACCAGAGTTGGAACATCTCACTATGTAGTGTTTAGTACAGTACCTACCCAAAGTGGTCCAAGGAAGGACTACTGGTAAACCATTAACAGGGTCATGAGTGTCCAAGACGTAATGATGCCCATCGGGAGTGTCATATAGCTCATAACTTATGATTCCACAAAAAAAACTACTGTTTGCAGTTCTCATGCTTATATGCCCGTTGTAAACTTTTAATGCTTTATGTAATCTAATGATACAATGAATTCTGGAGCTATGTTGTACTTTATTGCAGCTTGCTGAGCATGGAGCTGCATAGTCACAGACTGGTCAGGGTGTCCATGCTGACCCATGTCCACCACTGAAAGTTCTTACAACAGGCATATAAGCATGAGAATTAGACTGTGGATGAGGTTGGCTTGGTCGAATAAACTGCATCTTCTCTCACATCATGTGGGTGCCTTGTTTGTGTGCATCACTTGCCTGTGAAAGAGATTTTACCAGGATGCACTATGGGCAAAGGCAAGCAGTAGAGGCAGTGTAAATCGCAGGCTAATGTTCTGCTGGGAGAACTTTGAATTTGTGCCACCTACCTAAACATTGGTACATTGGTCTGCTTGGAAACCATTGAAAGTTCATACAATGGGCATATGAGCGCTAGAACTGGTTCATAGATGAAGTTGGCTTGGTCTTATAACTATTTGCATTTTCGTCCACATCATGTGGATTTCTGGTCCGTGTGCATCACTTGCCTGGAGAAGAGAATACACCAGAATGCAATCCAGGTCAGAAGGTAAACCAATGGAGGCAGTGTAATACTCTGGGCAGTGTTCTTGGGTCGTTGGGTCCTGCCATTCATGTAGATGTTACTTAAACATGTAGATTGCTACCTAAACATTGTTGCAGACCAGGTACACTCAAGGCATTCCTGACAGAGCACATAATCCTGATGAAATACAGTATGTGGTCTCTATCAGGAGTGTTTTGAAGAAGATGACAATGACTTTAAGATGATGACTTGGCCTCCAAATTACCCAGATAGCACTCTGATCATTCATTCATGCATTTCATTCATCTTTTATGCTGCTTATCCTGTGTACAGTGTTGTCTGAGCGGAGACTTAGGGCATGAGGCAGGGTACACCCTGGACAGGGTGCCAATTCATCACAGGGCACACAAACACTACGGGCAATTCTATGAACGCCAATTAACCTAATCTGCATGTATTTGGACTCCGGAGTACCCAGAGGAAACCCAAACTAAGCACGATGAGGACATGAGGAATGCTTTAAAACTGCCGTTTGAATTTTTAAATGAATTGCTAAAGCATTCCATTTCATTGGAAATCTCCTTCTGCCCAATCAGAATGAAGAAGGCAAGAGCTCCATGGTAGAAATACAAGTATGATACTTAGATTCAGTTGACATATGGAAACATGCATTTATTTCTTTTTATATCGTGCTTTCTTCACCTCACATCAATCCTCTTCAGTGGCACATAGCTGGCATTTTAAGAAGCCGTTGCAATGGGTGACAGCACTCTACTTATGCTGTTTGAGAGGCAAAGGGCATGGGATGACACCAGCAAAAATCGAGATTAATGAAACAAATCAGGCAGCGGTGTCATCCAGGAGAGGGCACATCAATCTCCCCAGATTACTCAAGATTAATGATGCCAAAGGAAAACATCTTGATAATGAACTTTATAATGATGGATTGTGGCCTGAGTTCTCGGTAGAAAAGCTGAAGATCTTTTTATTTCTTTCCTTCTTTATTTTTTTTTACCCCGACCCTTGGCAGAAATGCTAACATCAGTGGAAGAGAGATGTGAGTTCTGATATATTTAGAAATGCATTTGTTTATTTATTTATTTATTTATTGACAGACTGATCATGTCTGAATGTGTGAGTCAGGTATTTACAAAGTTTGAAAAAAGTGCGGATCCATAGCAGGAAGCGTCTATTACTACTTTTCCCCAGCAAACTTTTTTTTTCTTTACCCAAGAACACAGAAGATTGCTACTCTTTCTTAAAAGGAAAACTGGGGTTATTCTGACCCTTATAATCCTAGTTGATTCTGGATTAGAATCTGGAGTCAAGGGCCTAACTTTAAAATTACAGTACCGTGTAAAATTGCATGTTACAGAATAAATCTGGATTCACCAGACCAGTCAATGTTTTTATTTAATTTAATTTTTTTTTTAATCTTTAGTTGTCCAGTTTAGGTGAGTCTAAAACAACTGTGGTGACATGTTGACTTGCTTAATGCCTTGATCTATGTGCATGGAGGTTGCATGTTCTTCCCTTGCTTTTGTAAATTCCATCCAGGTACTGTGCTTTGGTTTCCTCCCACCATCCAGAGACGTAAGGATTAGGCTAATTGATGTCCCCAAATTGCCTGTAGTGTGTAAATGCACTGGAGGTTCTACCATGGTCATAAACTGGAAATAAATACAATGGTCATCACCATTGGCCTCCCTGGGCCCTAGGTTGAATACAGAGGTTCCTGGATGGATGGCTGGATGGATGGATGAATGGAAACCAACTGTAGCTTTAGATTTCGATTCTTGACTGTCAGGCGTGGAACTTGCTGTGGTCTTCAGGATATTTACCTTAAGGTTAGATGTGTTGTGTCGTATGTTATTTAAGTTACTCGATCTTTGCTGTTCACCCAAAACAGTCTGGACATTGTCCACATTTTCCATATTTCATCATGTAGAACTGATGCTCACGGGATGTTTTTTTTGTTGTTGTTGTTATTTGCACCATTCTGTTTACTCTAAACACTGTTGTGACTGTTACAGGTATCACTTTTTTTCCACATTCCATGAAGTCAAGCTTTTGACCTGTACTGTATGTGCACTGCATGTCAGAGCAAACAATAAAGAATCTCTACATGTAATACTAATGATGATTTTTTTAAAACACAGCTGTATGTGAACATGTATCTTGAATTCTTAATTCTGATGGAGTCAGAGGGGTTGGATTTAATTTTATATAATCGGTAAACACAGCACACTTTGGGGATCAGTATTTTAAATTGTAAGATGTGTAGTATATTAAAGCAGTTGTTGGAAAACATTGTCATTTCTAATTTCAATTAAACCAGGTGCTTTTTATGACAGATACTTAAATCTGTGGTTAACTGATTATATTATTATACCGAAAAGGAAATATCTCCTCTTGGTCTCTTAACTTTCCGTTGTTTCGTGTGCACGCTGGCAAAATGTAATGTTTGGGTTTTTATTGTGAAAGTTTTGTGAACTTTTCTTTGATTAAGTACTTATTCAGCATGGAAGGAGTCTCCAGTGTCAGTGCTTTATAACAGTCAAATGCAAAGTAGCAATTTGCTATTTCTTTGTAACAGTTTAATCATTTACAGCTGCTATAACGTAAAAGATAACAGGAAATAACTTGATTTACAGATTTTTTTAGAAAAGTAAATGTAATTAAAAATTGATAAAATATATCATTTTTTTGTCAGTAATTAATAAATAGGGTAAACAGAGCCAAATTATTTTCACAACTTAAGACATGTTATTGGGAAATAATCCTTCAGGGTTGATTTATTATTTTAATGTTAATGCATGTTCCCAAAATGTTTTATTCATCATTTACATCTGTGATTATCTGGCGATACAGCTGCGGTACTGTAATGGGGCAGAAAATGTGTGCAAAATGTATCTTCTAACATGACCTCATGTGAGTTATGTAAATTATGTATTTCCGAATGTATTAAATATGAGGTCATGTTAGATAAAATAAATAAAAATCTTCATTACTTCATTATACATTACAAAAATCATACACCAAATATTGTGCTTGAAAGTAAATGGGTCCTGTTCCTACTTTGCTTAGCACTATTCTAGTTTTTCTGTCTTATAAAACATCTTGCTTATGAATGTTTTTTTATTTCTGTCTATCACAGGATTTCTGTTCACCAATGTGCTATTTCTTATTGCGGTAAATAGGATTACAGGATGCCAGTTCTGTGACTCTTAGCTAGATAATTTGGTTGATGATATTTATTTTTAATATTCAGATCATGGTCAACTGTCAGGTTTTACTTGAATCCTAATATAATGTATATTATTAGACCTGTCATCATAAATTTCATGAAAAGACAGGGAGCTTCATCAGGTATTACATTATTATTAGCCACTCCAAAACTACACGTTACTCTCTCTCTCTCTCTCTCTCTCTCTGAAAACCCTCAGGGATTTTCAAACACAAAATTATGGACAGCTTGCTATTTTGCGCTGGCAACCAAGCCATCTCATTTTATGTTCTTTCCTAATGCCTCAAGGGACTACAGCTAAACTTTACAAAGAAATCCACATTTTAATTTACAAATGTCGAGAAGAGGAAATTGCCCTCTTATATTTTTCAATTTTCACACCACCTAAAGTTGATATTTCCATTTGCACATTCGCCCACCTCTCTATGGAATACATTTAAATGTAACCAATCCATTGGCTGCTTTTATCCGTTTTTTTTTTACCCCCTTACTTTGAAGTTTTCATCATCAAAGTATTAAAGTTCTAGAAAATCAATCATGATAACGTGCTTTGTTCGAGCAAACCTTACAAAATTCACTTTTCAGTCATGTTTAGACATTTCAGATGAGTATCATTGTGTGTTCAGCAGAAAGCAAAAAACATCTCCTGTTGTTTGTCCTTTTTTTTCATTTTCTTTTTTTGGCCCTTTTAGATTTTCCTCCAGGTGTGACCTCATATAAGAAGATGCCCTGGCTTGTTGCTCAGCTCTTTTTTTTCTCTTTCTAATGGAGCGTGGCTTAGTAGTAGCTCATTTACTTAGAAACTGAAAAAGTGGATTTGGAAGAGGAGTTTGTGCAAGGTATAATCTGAGTGGTATTTCTGCTAAGGCATTAATGCGCACACACACTGTAAAAACTTCAACTAGGTAAATGTTGAATTGAATTAATATTGTATTGTTGGCCTTCTTATAGTGGAATTTGTTGAGACAACAGGTAACACTGGGTTCTTGAAAACCTTGAAAACACAGATTGAATAACCTGAAAAAATGAAGTTGAGTCAGCAATTTACCATCACTGAGATTCAATCACATGACTTTATAAGACCCCCACCCCCTCCCCCCTGCCGGACTGAATTAAACTACATTAAAGAGGTTAAGATGGCCATTTTGTAGACTCTTTTTATTCTGGGTAAGTCATTTATTTATTTACTTATTTATTTATTTAAATAAAATATGTTTCAGTAAGCTTACAGGTATTTTAGACAGTTAGCAGTATATACCGTACTGTATGTGAGTCCGGTGTGTTTCCACTTATCGTTATACTGAGGCACCCTGACATTACTAAGGTGAGCTTAGCTAGCTCGGCTTCATGTTACCGTACTGTACAGGGGTTAGGGAGCTGAAGCCATCCAAAGGATTTCTATTGGACTTGGAGAGACATGCTCCCCTTAGATTCACATGCTGAGAGACAAACTTGTGTTGCCATAGACTCTCTTTTTGTGTCTGCACATTGGGAAAAAAGAAAATGTTTATTTTTGCTAGTTTTTGAAAATGGTTATGATATTATAACAGAATTATTAAGATCCCAATGACCATCTGGTGTTCTCCAGGTATTGTATTGACCTTAAAACCTGTATTTTCCTGTTTTATGCAGATCACTGTTTTTCTATAAAAAAAACAAGTTGGCCCAACACCCCACCAATTAAAGCACACATGTTACTTAAAATAAAACTTCATTCTTACGAAACTAGTTAAAACAATGAACCAACTACATCAGTGGGCTACAATAGAAGACAACTTACCTTTTTGAGTAGATGAAAAGTTAGGCTAAGTTACCCCGAGGGAAATAATCATTCTTTGAACCCAAAACCAATGCTCCTTGAGCTGACTTAAATATTTAAATTAGAGACAAATTGGGATAACTTAGGATTTTGAACTGAGTACACATTGTGCCAACTAAAGAGCAATGTGACATATTTAGTTTGGCCAGCAGATTTCTCTAAAAAGTTGAATAAACTTAAAGCTGAGTAACTCGTTACTAAACGTTACATTAAAATTTAAAAAGGAAAAACGCATAAATAAAATAAAAAGCCATACATCTGTGGATGAAGATACACTTAAAGAGTTAGGGTTGCGGTTAGGTTAATAATGGAATAAATGGAATTTTTACGCTCATAACTGTGTCCTGTTATTCTACACAATCTAAAGTCTTTAGTTACCTTCATAAGCCACTTACTGCCGTACGATTAGTTGTTACTTTACGTGCAAATCTTCCTCTGTTTAAATAATAATTTTAAAAGAGTTTGCAATTTTTAATGCATGACTGAGTTTAAGGATGTCAGCAGCATTGATTTTATTTACCAATTGATCTATTTTATAAATTTAAGATAATGGAGGCACTAAGAACCTACAGTATCAGGAGCAGAAACAAGAAAAATGTTAATGACTTTAAAAAAAAAGTGAATCAGGACCAAGATCAAGCTAACAGGTGAATGAAAGCAGACTTAATAAAAGAAAAGTCCAACAGCAGTTTGACTGTGGCCTTTAAAAGGATATCATTATAATCAAATCCTGGCTGAACTGTGAGGAATTGCTAATATAATTTTCTGATATTGCAGCGAAAAAGAAAGCAGTACATTACTAAACAGAGCTGGAAAGCTGTTTTCTTCGCAGTAAAATACGGTTTTGGAATTACACCCAGTTCTATTAATGACAGAATGTTTGTATAGCGAGCGAAAAGAATTTAAAGCAGCGGGTAAGTGCCTGCATGAACGTGGCCTGAATGAGCTATTAAGTAAACAAGAGGCACTCGATTAGAAAGGCACTCAAGACGATGAGCAGTGTAGAGCGCATAACTCAGAAAGTGCATGATCATGGGCTTTAAAGTTCAGTCTTTAACAAGGCCACTGCATCATGGGTGTGATATTGCTGATAAGCAAAAAAAAAATTAAAAATCAGATGGAAATGGTGATAAAATTTGTTACACCTCCATTAGTTGTTGTATTGTTAGTATAAGCATAGCCAATTAGAGACCGCTTATTTAGTTGGGCTAATAATATTAAGGTCAGACTGTGATTTAACCCTTGCAACCTGTACAAAGTGTTGTTTTAGCATTTTTTGCATGCAACTTTTAACTAAAACTTGACATTACCTAGTCCAAAAATGGTTACAATATCATACAAGGTTTCTTCGCCAAGTTTGCTCTTAATAATAACTTGAACTAAATAATAACTAACATCTTTACTAAAAGCATATACTATATAAATGCAATATTAATATACTTTGAATAATTATTCCCTTTTAAGCTATAAAACTTTTAACATGTCTTCATAACATAATCGGTGTGTCTCACTTCCAGGGGTTGCATTCTTCAAAGGACACATTGAAAGGCAGATTACGTTACAGCGCCGCAAAGGAAGCTGTCCCATTTCAAAGCCTCCTTTAACGCAGCCTTCTTTCCCTAGATAACGAAGGATGAAACAGAGTAAACTTCATGACCTAATCTATCCTAGACATGAGAGACGATGGTGGAAATTGGACCCGAGGATATTAAAAATAGAAATATTATAAAGCTAAAATATAATTTATATAAATATATAAACAAAATGACCAAATAAAACAAAAAAAAATCATCACCATCATTATGATTTTTATAGATAATTTACACCTTCATATCACATTGACGTGACAGTAAGGGTGGAAACCATTGGTGATGCAATAAGGACTATCTATAGACCAGACTGGCCCTCATGGTTCACACAGTCAATGAAGGTTAGAAGCCTACAAACCAGGTGTTGACGGCTGCTACGTTCTACCCGCACTCATTCCTATTACATTAAAATGCTGGTTACGCACGAATGGACTCACCAAAAATCACCACTTACGCATTATAGAAGCACACACAACACTCTCCAGTTGTGAGAACTAACAAGCAGTGTGTTCCTGCCTTACCAAGCCTTATAAAGTGTCCATATCTTGCTATCCTGGTTTTTGACTTTATTCTAGGACAGGAGTTATGAAAAGTTGTGGGACTGGAATTTATAGTTTCAAAACCGACATTAAAATATGTTAAATGAATTTGCAGCGTGATGTAAAAAAAGATTTGATATACTGTACAATAGCTGACTATACTTTATTTCAAGTTAAAATGTAGCTATTACAGTATGTGAACAGAAAAAGTACAGTGCTGTAGAACACTCATAACATTTTAAATATCATATAATAAATACAGTACATTGCCTGGGTCCCGACACTTACCACTTGGATTTAAATAAGCAAATACTTAAGAGGATTTACTCGGGTAATTACTTCGGTGATTAATATTTTTCAGCTGGTAGCATTTCTTTTACTGCAACCCTGAATACAGGATAAAGCGGTTTAACTAATGCTGGATATTATAGTTCGAATGTTTGTGGAAAATCTGTTACTGTGTTCAGAAGGGTCAAATTACTGGCCTGCATCAAGCAAAGAAAACAACTAAGGAGATTGCTGAAATTGCTGCAGCTGACCTGTTCATCTGTTTATCATCATAGAAGAACTTATAGAAGAAATGTATCTAGAAAAATATGTCATGGGTTCACTTAAATACTTGGTGGTAAAAACTGTACAGTAGAAATCAGAGCTATGTTTAAAAGTGAAAGTAAAATAATTTTTACCCACATAATGTGAGGAGAACTCACAGGAATAATAATACTAAGCAGCTGTGTGTCCATAAGAAACCCACTTGTAAGTGAGACTCAACAGGGAAACAATTGCTTTAGTTTGCTAGAGAGCGCATAAAGTGATGCACCCATCATGTATAGTGTCCACTGTACAAACTTCCGGAGGAATATTAATAATTTTATAGCATTAAAAAGGAAGTCAGCTGACGACCTGAATGTACTGAATGGCCAGATTATCACATCCATGGTGTTTGTTCTCTTATGCACGGCTATATTCCCGGACTTACATAGTGAAAGAGTGGTTCTGGGAGCATGAGGTATCATTTTCACACATGAACTAAACATCACATTGTGGTGTGCATTTGCCTTACTCTAGGCTAAAGATAGTCCAAAAATATGTGTAAATATGTGCAACTTTTTGTATTGGCTGGATCGTGTCTATTCCAATATACTATACTGCAATATAATAAAATATACAATATATCAATATATTCCAATTAATAATTTAAATATGCCCCCAATTATTTGCAGTTATGTAACCATAAAGTTGATAAGTTGTCCATTCATGTAGCACCCATTTTAATCATCGGGCTAGCCTTATTATTTCATAGCATATCCACAGTATGAATCCAGCTCTGAGAATATTTAGCATTTGCATTATCTCCTGTTACAAGCTGACATTCTTGTTTAATTACAATGCCCAAAGGGTGACTTTTATTCAATTAAAGCACTTAGAAACAAACAGGGGAGCACTGAAGATGGCTTGCTTTTAGCAGTGGCAGGCTGAGCTAAATGGCAGCAGATTAGCCATAATATCTTCTAATACCACCATGCGGGGCTCACATCAGGTGGTAATAAAGCGCTGTCTCTATCCTTGTTGCAAACCTTGCATAGGCTTACAGATTTCTCTGTTGATTAATATTTCTATTAAATTCACTTATATGTATTTAAATAAATTTTTTATTCATGTATTAAAATGTTCTCCACAATACCCTATAAGTTTCACATAAATAAACATGGTAAATAAACCTGCAAAATCAGCTATATATATATATATATATATATATATATGAATGTGTAAATCTATTTGCCATGGGGAATAACAGATTTACTCATCTCACTGTCGTCTATACCACTTTATCCTGTATACAAGGTCATGAAGGTCCCGGAGCCTATCCCAGAATACCTAGGGCACAAGGCAGGATACACCCTGGACAGGGTGTCAATCCATCCCAGGACACAGACACTTTGGGCAATTAAAGAACACCAGTTAGCATAATATGCATGTCTTTGAACTGTGGGAGGAAACCCACAAGAGAACATGCAAACTCCATGCACATGGTCCTTAGGCAGGAATCGAACCTGGAACCTGGAGGTGCAAATCACTAAGTCCTTGTTCTGCTTATTTACCCATCTGTGTTACTTAAAGGCATATTGAAATATTAAAGGTATTAAAAAGTGCGTCCTCTCATGCTTTTTAAAAAAATATCTTTATCTTTATATTTATTATTATTATTGTGATATGAACCTACAAGGTCACTTTGAAAGTACAAATTATACTAAAGCTTGTACAGTAAGTAAGAACCACTAGCTGGTATTTCATCTTATGATTTTTAAACACACACTACCATTGAAATTTAGCACATGAATAAGTTTTCAACTGCAGTAACATTACCTAGCTCTATCCACATTATTGGCAATGCATAAGCTTTAGAAAAAAACAAGAAATTAGCGTTCTCTGGCTCTGATGCATGGTTTAATAATTAAAACTCTTTTAGCGGCCAGTTAGTTTGTGTTGCTCATTAATCACATTCAGTTTTGCACTGATGGATTTTCTGTCCGTTCGGGTGGTCGGAGACTGTAAAGTTGAGTTTGAGTACCTGCTCCTGTCTGCATGGCCCTTGCGAGATCAATCACTGGTCTGGGCTTGTCCTTGTGCTTTATAGATTTGTGAATACATTTGCTAAACTTTGCAAATCTAAGAAGAACGTCGAATTTCTGATTGCCTGGACCACACAGGTAGGACTTTAGGTTTCGCCCAAAGTTGCACCAAAGTTCAAGTAACAGAATGACCCTGAGGTGGGATTGGATGCAACAGCCTTGAATTAAAATTAAGTTCCTTTTCATTTATTTTTTATCCATCCTCAGAGGTATTGCTATTCTTTCCCAAACACAGCTAATTGTTTAGAGACTATGACTTGCTAACTAACTGATGTTGAAAGCGACACTTCTTTTGTGCTTTATCTCCTTCGAGACTAATTAGCATTTGTTGTTTTGCATGACTGCACACACACACCATCATCCCGCATCAATGATAATTATTATTTATCATAGCAGCCTGTTGAGACGACTAGCCAAGAGATGAGGCCTGAATTAGTGTTGTAAAAATAGTGCTTTGTGTTTTGCATTCTGGACACAATTACAATGATCACTGTAGCGGGTTTGTTACGCGACAGTTCTCATCCATCAGTCACCATGCTAATGTGTGACACTGAACCAATATGATTATTTATTTGCAGAAATACAGATGGGAAATGTGTAGAGAGAAAGCGAGGCAGCACACGCCTGCTGTCGCAAACGGCTGTATTTTTAGATATTTTACTGCTGTCAGGTGAAGGGGTCCATGATGTTGTGTAAGTGGTTGTGTGTATTTGCGTGTGTGCCAATACCACCCAAGCAATGACAATGTTATGATGAAGATGAATGCAGACACGCATATCCGTTTTCTGGTATTCCCAAATCGAGGGAATAAAAACCAAATGCACAAAATCACACAAAAAATATACAAGGCACATTCATGGTGATTCAGACAAATGTGTTCACCAATTCACACACTTTTTCATTTTACAGTAGTTTTTTTTCTTTCCTTCTTGTTAAATCTATTTATAATATACAAACTACAAGCAGACGTCACACTAGGTTGCTTTTTAGGATTATTTTAGCTGTTTAATGTGATTTTTAAGAAAATAATTGCAAATTACAATTACAAACTGATAATAGTCAATTAAGTAAGAGTTACAGTAAACCTAACAATTACTTAATGTTTAGCTAAAGTTCAGTTTCTTTTTGTATGGGACAGTTGAGAGCTGATACAAAACATCTGATCGGAATCAATGTTTTAAACGTGATCACCGCTACACAGCTCATCTAAAAACAACCAATAGGAGAACACAATAGGACTCAGTAGACAGATGCAGGGGCATTGGCGAAACTTTACCGAAACATTCTGACAAAAAATAAATTATACATACTTATCGCTTAAAACACACTTTGAAGAAATTTGAGCCAGAACACTGCAGGCAAAACATAGTTATTTTCTTTAAAGGGTACCAATTATGTAAAATTGGCTTTATGATCATATTGGACAGTCACTCGAATCCCTATTGTGTGAATGCAGAAAACACATGCCTTGCATTTTTTCGCCTTAAAATTATGTTTAGTTTTTGTTACTTTGTCTCTCTTTTTTCTGTTCTTCTCTGGCTCACTATATAAAGTATATTTGACAACTGAAACTTAAATGTATGTACAGTAATGTTAAACTTTCCATGTTAGAATTTTTTTCAAAATGAGCTGCAAAAACATCTGAGAAATGCCTTATAATATTCTGACTATAAATGGGTTAAAATAGGTTATTTTTTCCCTAGGGATTTCAGGTTTCTGCATTCTGATTGGATAGAAAAATGCACATCGGCAAGAGGGCATTCAATTAGAGTTACAGACACTGAAACAGTGCATTTGGTAAAGGAGTGACTTAGAAAATAAATCAAGCAGACCGGAATGCATGATCTGACAATTCATTATTATTATTATTATTATTATTATTATTATTATTATTATTATTATGGCAATTCATGTTAAATAATCTTTATTGTGTAAACCGATGCAGCAAACACATGATCACATGTCCTGAGGTAACGTAAGCAAGGTTTTATTCGCATCATGTTATTTAGTGCAGCAAGTTATAATATTAAATACCACTGATTTAACACTAATGAAATGTGTGCATTCAAATATTATGTTAACAGAATCAAAAGCTGCTCATATCAATAATCTGGGCCTCCGAGTGGCGCAATGGTAAAGCGCTCGCCCTATCATTTGGAGATCGCTGGTTCGAACCCCGGGTGATGCTGTTTTGCCGAGCTCTCTCAGGGGGGAGGGATGAGAGGTACTTGCGCTCCCACATTAATCACGGCTCTACAGCCAATCAAGGGCGTCTGTGAGCTCGCGCACGCGGAAGGAGCGGCTAGTGCTTTCCTCCGAGTGTGTTACTCCGCCCCTAATGGTGCGTGAGCAAGCAGTTCGAAAAGATGCGGTCGGCTGACCTCACGCGGTTCGGAGGAAACACGTGATAGTCTTCGCCCTCCCGACTGAGTGGTAGTAGCAGCCTTAATGTGGGAGCCCCCTAGTGACGGGGAGGAATTGGCTACGACTAATATTGGGGAGAAAATTGGACCCCCCCAAAAAAAATTCTTTTTAAAAAATACCAATAATCTGAAACAGGAAATAAATTAGTGAACACTTTATCCAGCACTAATAGTTCTGGAAACAAAACATGGAACAAAACTGAAATACATCCTCTAATTATCATTATTTTTATTTCTACTTTCTCAAGGCGGCTGAGCAAAGCTCTTAACCCTGCACAGTTGTATCCTGGCTAACTTGCTGTGAATAATTGTTTTAGTTAGTGCACCTGAATTGCTCATAATATTTTAAATAGATAATATGGGGTCAAGTACTGTACATAGAGCATGTGGGTGGTTTACATTAGAGGTTCGAGGTACATAAAGCTCATTATACCATAGCAATGAAGTAGAAATAGAAACACTGCAAAGAAATGATCCTTTTATTAATATCCTACGTGGTTTTAAAGAGGAAAGAGAGTGAGAGTTTTGTGCTTGTTAGATGCCATTGATTGAACACACCTTTGAGGGCTGCTATTAATTTCAAGCATAAAGATCACCGTGTACTCCAATGCACCTCTATTTGTCCTGCTTCTACAATCAATCGCTGTCTCTAATTACAATTTTTATCTCTTATTACAATCCTTATCTCTTGTTATCTCCTTAATAACAATCGTTACAGTTTTTTCTCCCTCAACCAAAAGCAAGCATGGAGTCACCCAAATACGAGTCTGTAGAGATGAATGTGAATAATTCAGCATTTCTTGTGGAAGTGTGCTAATTTGTTCCACACAAGCATATCCTTGGTTGATTTTGTGTTCTCAGCAGTGATTTATCCAGGACATTACACTGCAGTAAGGTGACCTGAGTCAGCTCTGACCTCAGCAGGACGTGGCTTCCAGGTCAGCTTTGCCAGGTTCTCTTTTTGATCCTGATCACATTTTCAGAGTGACTTATTGACAGATTATCCAAATTAAACCACTGTAATGCTGTGATACTCTTCTGATATTAAATTATATGAAACTTAAAAGCAGCATTGTTGTACTTGACCCAAATCATTTTCACAGTGTTTGCATGGGGAAAACAAGTTCATCATGGTGCACGATCATTTCCGTCTCTAAAATTCTGATTTCAATTATCACCCAGCATCATTATCCACCTTCACAGTCTTTGCAATATAAACTACGCATCCTAATTGATGTGAACACCTGACTATCAAAACCACATGTAAGGTGTTGTCGCCAAATTGCCGCAGTAAAACAATTGAATAAGAATACAATATGTCCATGGCAATCCCGGCAGAGTCAATTCGACATTCAGCGAGTGGAACGCCTGATCCTTGAAACTCAACGGATAACTTCTCGCTAACTTGCAGAAGAGATGCATTTGTCTGTGTACACACAATCATTCAACAACACCACTTGCTCGTTACAGGAACTCATCTGGGAGTTAATGCCACATCCCTTGTACAGTCCAGACCCTGCTCCAAACCAGTTCCAGATGTTTGGGCCATTTAGGGAGTCCCTGGGAGGCCAGCGTTTCAGACATGAAGCAGGCAGTCTGGTCCTGGCTCTGGCGTACTTAGAAAATGACTAATTTCTCTTTTGATGGTATCCGAGCGCTAGTGAAACACTGGGATAAGTGCATTAGTGTAGCAGGGGATTATAAAGAGAAATAAAAGGAGTTTTTACTAATATAGCTGTGGTTTGTTATTCTGGACACTCAAGTCCTGGTTTGACTTGAATGCCCCTCACATTTAAGCCAGCCCTCAATAATGAACAATCATCGACTTACCTTTCCCACTCCTCAAACTGGCCCAATGTGGAGCAATGTTCCAGACAGAAACAGAAAATCATTCGCCCCATCATTGAAAAGTCATCCATAGCCAGGAGCTACGAGAGCAAAATTGGCTATTCTTTAAGGGAGGGAGGGAGGGGGGGGGGGGTGCTATACCTTCCTAATGTTAATAACAGCAACACTAGTCAGTCATCATGGTCTGTGAGCTCATGTATCCAGAGCTGGATGGATAGGTATTGTCTACAAGACTAATATGTCACAACTAATTCTAAGAAGAAATGTGAGGAGATGTATTCGGTGGGCTTCATGTGCCTTGGAGGAAGCATGTGATAGCCTTCGTCCTCCCCTAGCGGGTAGTTGTCTGATGGAGGAAAGATTCCTGATGGGTGGGAATTGGCTATGGCTAAAATTTGGGGAAACCGTGAGGGGAGAAACTATTTTCTCACTTGCTTGTTCGAAACACTGAGTAATGGCAATTGATCATTGATCTTAGTAGTTTGCTTTTCATAAGACTCAAAATGAGCTAGTTATTTTGTTTTGATGGCCTTGAATTTAGAAATTTCACCACTGAAAATGCTTTTGGAACGGACACACAGCAAATTTGGTATTGTTTGTCTCACTGAAATGGAAATCACAAACTTTCTTTTTTTATGATAATCGTGGCATTTTCTCATGCCAAGAAAAATAGAGAAAATGTCCCTGCTGTAATTATAGCCCAATGGAACCTTAATTAAATCATACTATTAATAAACTTTCACACTGCCTTGTTCTAATTTGATTAAGTAACATCTCAGAGGTGCAGTCACATAGAAATGGTTTTTCATGTGTACATGGTTATTGATAGCACCTGGAGCCTTATAAAAATCCATCTCTTCAAATTCTGCTTTTGTACACAATCTCCATTCACGTTATGGCCCCATTGATTCACCATATTGTATGCAAATATAAACGAACCTTTTACAACCATGAACCAATGTTAGCAGGGAAGTGCGAAAGGCCACGGTTCGTCCTCTGCGATGTGGCTGGATGAAATGTTTCTCCAGCAGCGTGTCGCTGATCTGCTGGCGGAGCGTGTCAATAGTTTTTGGACCCGGCTCTGTCAGCTCGCTGTCCGTGGTGACCCGTGCCATTTGTGCAATCAGGAAAACAACAGGTGGCGTCGCATCTCGGATGAGGCCGACTCCTGACAGCCAAACAGAGGGAGGTTTGAAAAACAAGGGAGGTGACCCTAGACATGCATGTGGGATTTCTGTAAAAAAAAAAAAAAAGGCAGTGTCCTTTTTCTTCCTATCAGACATAAACAAATACAGCTACTGTAGTTGTCCATGCATCAAGGATCTGTTAAGGTTACCTGTCAAATTAGTGTTTGTTTGTTTGTTTGCTTTACCAAATTCTAATTGAAAATTACATGAGAAAAAACAACAACAAATAAACATTAATACCAAATATTAATCTGTAAAATGTTTGCACGTATAAAATCTGCATCTAAAAGTTTTTAATTAATTGTGTGTAAAATAAAAAGTGTGGAAAAATATAACTTCATAATCATATTTGCTTTTTTTTTATTCCACAAAAATGAATGTAAAAATAAAAAAAATAACAGCAGGTAAATGTAAATCATGTAAAAACTTGTCATTGTAAATGAACCATCTGTGTTCAAAGGTCATGTACTTTTTTTTTTTAAGAAATAATAAATTGATGTACATATGGATATAAAGAAATCATAAAAAAAATCCTTCTAAACAACTAATCTGTAAATGTATTTTTCAATGTATTATTGGGTATATGAGTGTGTGTGTTTGTGGCTTGTGATAGGTTGGCACCCGATCCATAGGATCTACCCCACCTTGTGGCCGAAACTCCAGGCTCAGTATTGTTTCCTTTTCACACTAGTTGTAGGTATTAGTAATGCTGTATGCCTCCCTCTTCCCCTCTAGGCGTCTTCTAGAGTTTTATCACTATAAAACATTCTGGGAAAGGTTCATCACCTAACTTTATGTTCTGATCTACTCCCCAAATATTTCTCCATGCTTAAAACATTGAGATGGCTGTTTTGCCTCATGAAACATCGGCTTCACTGGATTAAGGTGAACTGACATAATGTCTCATTGCTAAAAGATCAAAACCTTTTTTATCAAACTTTATCCATGGGTTTAGCACTCAATGCTCAAACCTAATTTCTCTGTTCAAGAGTGGCACTAAATAGTTAAAACTGTACCCGGTGACTGCACTGACATTTAAGATACTAGAAGAGATATTCACATCAGCTCCCATTCTTATCTGACCCCATAAAACTGTTTGACTTTGGGGTCAGAATCTCCGAAATGGAATTCAAGATCCTCATCTGGTGGCATTTAATTCCTAAATGTTCTCCTTAGCAGAAAGGAAGGCTAGCATTGAGGATCTTCTGGTGGTTCAGCTGGCATTGGAATAAAAATGTATTGTACTGTAAGGAGCTCAGCATCCTTTTGTGATGTATATAGATCACAAAACCTGGGGTATATTAAAACCACTAAGTGGTACCCAAGATCCCCAAGCAATTCCCTGAGGAAAAAAACAGCTGACATTATGAGGCCATTTGGTCACACATCACCAGCCAGCTGATACCCGGGCACTTGCAGAATGTTTCAATGCCTTCAATCAAAGTACTGGTAATTAAGTCTGCATCAGTTTTTTATTTAATTTTTTGGACCCTGTACCCAAGCCAATGTGTTCAGATGCTTCTGGTCAGTTAGCTCATGACTTATTCCTATTGTTTTTCCATTGCTTTGGCTATCCACTCCATTTCATACAGCTGAGCTCATCATCCAGCATGTGTTTAGGTACTTTGGCATCCTCAAAAAGACCATGAGTGACCATGGACCTTGGTTCACATTGAGTGTCTAAAAAGGGCCAGATTGAGCAAGTTAATCAGAGTTGGGGATGATTTCTGAGGTCCTTTTGTGTGGAGAACTTGAAGAATTGTACTGACCAGGAGACAGATTGTGGCTCACCATTAGGGACCTGCGAGTGCAGTCGGTCAAGCCATGGCCCATTGCAGAGGCCACCCCAACTACCAATTACTATGTTTCCCTGGACACTGAAGTACAACAGCATATCAAATAAAGTCCATCCATGACTCATGGTCCAGAGAGGATAAGCTCCAGTACTTTATATACCAGGAGGGCTTGGACCAGGGGAAAGGTGCTGAGTTCCAGCCCACATAATCATGACTCAGAGCTGTGTCAAGACATTCACTGCCCATCACCTAAATCAACCAACCGTCAGCCCAGGAGAAGGCCAAGAATGCACAATGTTCTCATGAAGGAAGCGCTTTGGGGATTGGGGGAGATCTGGCATTGGACTCCATCTCCCAGAGCACGGTGTGACTTACAAACATGGCCTCAATCGACTTCAATTCCCTGCCCAAATGTTTACCTTCATCTAATCACTGACTGCACATTTGAAATCAATCACAGACAATCAAGAGGCATCACTTACCTATTCTGGTCATGTAGTATATACATAGTGTGTCATCTCGCTTCCAGTCATTAATAAGCTGATTTTCTTTGATTGCGTCAATGATTTTGTTCATGTGTTTATATCACAGATTCCAATTACTGCTTCGCCTTGCTGATGCTGTTTGCTGATCGCCTGACCTTGGACTGTTTCAAGTTTGCGATTCTTGATTTTAGATGTTTGTTTTGTTTCTTTTTGTTAATAAATCTCTTTTCCAGTGTAATTATTATAAATAAATGATACAAATGAATCATGTTTACAAAATGTGAAAAATAAATTAATCAAGAGTAAATAAAATAAATAACTAAATACTTAAAGCATGTGAAAGTTAAACAGCCACGTTAAGAAAAAAAACATGCAAAAAATAATTTCTTTTTTTTAATCATTTTAAAAACAGCATGTAAAAATAAATAAATCTTGTACATTAACCTAGAAAAATAAAATATTTTGAAAAAATTCGTTGACAAGTGTCGATTAAAATATATGATTAATATGGCTGACAGGATATAAATGAAGAACCTTGATGATGGATCAAACATTTTTTGCTGGATTGTGCTCATTCCTTTACACACTTGTAGCCTCGTCTTGATTCGTCACACTCTCAAGAGCTTCCATTGACAAGAACGTTCATTTTCCGCGTTGTGAACTTGAGTGCGAGAAACAAATGTAAATTGTTTTTAATTGGCAAGTGCAAAGAATGTCTCGGGGGCCTGCAAGGCTGACAGATAAAAAGCCCGTCTCTCACTGTCGCTTAAAACAGTCCCACTGCGCCTCAGCCATATGCTTTAAGTGACTATGAGAGACATTTTAACATGACGCTAATGTCACGATAAAAAAGAAAGAAAGCTGCTAAACGGCACGGTGTCTGAGCTGCGCTGGAAACGGTGTCAAACCGAACAACTGTGATTCTAATATCGACCTATGACAACTTGAAATAAGTGTAATGCACACTGTGATGAGTGTTAAAAAAAAAAAAGATAGGACACCGTGTCATTTCATCTGCACAAGTGAAATCTGTCGGACAGTGTCGCAAACGTAAAGGGTGGCTTTGAGAACACTTATTATAAATGCTTCAAAATCGTTGTGCCTGTTATGTAGGTAATGGTTTCCTGTAGTGATGCTTTGAAATTCTTTTACTACTTTCCAATGGGATTATAATAAAGTACTTCTATCAATCCATCCATCTATCTATCTATCTATCTATCTATCTATCTATCTATCTATCTATCTATCTATCTATCTATCTATCTATCTATCCATCCATCTATCCATCTGAAGCACTATGAATGTTTTATACTACACTGCTGGTGAAATGATCACCTGTTCACATTAATACATGCATTCAAAAATGTTACCATATACAGTAGTAGCATCTCATTCACATCATATAAAGCATAATGTACTGAATGGTTAATTAAAAAAATACTATAGGTTTTCTATGATAACAGCTCATTCACGTAATCAAAACTAAATTTATATTTAATATTTTTAAAAGTAAAGTAACAGCTCATTCAAATAGTTAGAACAAAATGTATGTACATATGGATATGTATATACAGTCATGGCCAAAATTGTTGGCACCTCTGAAATTCTCCTAGAAAATCAAGTATTTCACACAGAAAAGTATTGCATTAACGCACGCTTTGCTATACACATATTTATTCCCTTTGTGTGTATTGGAACAAAACAACAACAAGAAAAGGGGAGGAAAAAAGCTAATTTGACATAATGTTACACAAAACTCCAAAATTGTGCTGGACAAAACTATTGGCACCCTTTCAAAATTGTGGATAAATAAGATTGTTTCAAGCATGTGATGCTCCACTAAACTCATCTGGGGCAAGTAACAGGTGTGGGCAATATAAAAATCACACCTGAAAGCAGATAAAAAGGAGAGAAGTTCACTTAGTCTTTGCATTGTGTGCCTGTGTGCGCCACACTAAGCATAGACAACAGAAAGAGGAAAAGAGAACTGTGTGAGAACTTAAGAACCAAATTTGTAGAAAAATATCAACAAGGTTACAAGTCCATTTGCAAAGATCTAAATTTGCCTTTGCTCACCACAGTGCGCAACATAAGTTTGCAACCCATGGCACTGTAGCCACTGTCTCCCTGGGCGTAGACGGAAGAGAAAAATTAATGAAAGGTTGCAACGCAGGATAGTCCAGATGGTGGATAAGCAGCTCCAAACAAGTTCCAAAAAAAATCAAGCTGTCCTGCAGGCTCATGGAGCATCAGTGTCAGCGCGAACTATACGTCGACATTTAAATGAAATGCTATGGCAGGAGACCCAGGAGGACCCCACTGCTGACACAGAGACATAAAAAAGCAAGACTACAGTTTGCCAAAATGTACTTGAGTAAGCCAAAATCCTTCTGGGAACATGTCTTGTGGATACATGAGACCAAGATAAAGCTTTTTGGTAAAGCACATCATTCTACTGTTTACCGAAAACGAAATGAGGTAGACAAAGAAAAGAACATAGTACCTACAGTCAAATATGGTGGAAGTTCAAAGATATTTTGGGGTAGTTGACTGTGTGCAAGGCATCATGAAACCAGAGGATTACCAAAGGGTTTTGGGTCGCACTGTAGAGGCCAGTGTCAGAAGGCTTGGGTGTGCATCCGAGATCTTGGGTCTTCCACTAAGACAATAACCCAAACATACTTCAAAAAGCACTCAGAAAAGGATGGCAATAAAGCGCTGGAGAGTTCTGAAGTGGCCAGCAATGAGTCCAGATCTAAATCCCATGAACACATGTGGAAAGATCTTAAAATTGCTGTTGGGAAAAGTAGTCCAAAGTGGTCCAAAATTTTGGGAAAGAGGTGTAAGAAGCTTATTGATGGTTATGGGAAGCAACTGATTTTCAGTTATTTTTTCCAAAGAGTGTTCAACCAAATATTAAGTTAAGGGTGCCAATAATTTTATCCAGCCCATTTTTGGAGTTTTGTGTAACATTATGTCAAATTAGCTTTTTTCTTCCACCCTTTTTTTTGTATTGTTCCAATACACACAAAGAGAATAAACATGTGTACAGCAAAGCATGTTAATGCAATACTTTTCTGTGAGAAATACTTGATTTTCTGGAAAAATTTCAGGGGTGCCAACAATTTCGTCCTGTCTTTCTTTAGTAACAGCTCATTCACATAATTTAAAACAATTTATGTTTGTTATTTTAAAACAGCGTTTCTATATTAACAGCACATTTACATAATTTAAAACTGGATTCACAGTATGTTTGGTCTTAAATAGTTTCTATAGTAGCAGCTCATTCACATAATTTATGTTTGGTATTTACATGTAGGCATTCGGCAGAAGCCATTATCCAGGGTGACTTACATTTTTATCTCATTATACATCTGAGCAGTTGAGGGACAACTAGGTGGTCGTGTGATTTACACCTGGGACCTTCCAAAAGTTAAATGTGATTATTAAAAAAATAATAATAATAAAAAAAAAAAGCGTTTCTATAGAAAATGGCTTATTCACATAAATAAAATTTATATTAGTTTTTATTTTTTATTTTTGTTTTGTTTTAAAAAAAAAAATAGTCATTGACAGTCTTTTGATCTGTGGCGATATTAGTAAAAGGAGTTTACAGTGTCAGATATATGTACACACATATCTGTTCGAATCAAAGCTGGATTTTTAATTGCACAGAATAACAGAAAACAGGCATGAGAGTTAAAAACTTCTTTTATTTCTCTATATCCCCACTGATGCACTTATCCAGTGTTTGGATTGGAGCGAGGTCAGGACTGTACAGCCAGTGTGGTAACAAACCCCCAGCCGAGTTCTTGTAATACTGTATGCAGGTGGTGTTGGTGAATGATTGTGTGTTCAGTTCCCACAAACAGATGCATCTCTTCTGCAAGTTGGAGACAAGTTAACCATCGATAGTCAAGGATCAGGCGTTCCACTCACTAAATGTTCACGTAAACACCTTGGCTGGGATCGTCATTCACGGATGTAGTACAGTCTTCTCATCATTGCACTGTGCTTAAAGTCTTTTGTGAATGTTAATCAGTTTTTACGCCTTTATTTACCAGAAGTTTCATCCCAGTTTGACTTGCACGCCCCTCGTAAACATCTCCTCCTTATGAAAAAGCACTTTGCGAGTTTTCTTGGCACTTTCTTTGTAACATGATAAGCCGGTGAGGGATCCACACTTTGTGTTTGTGATGTAACATAAATGAGAACAGGAACTAATTTGTCTCAGGGATGTTCTCTGACATTAAATATTATGATAAATGGATAAAAAGAATAACGTGTTATTCAGTAATAAAAAAGAATAACTGTCAAATAGTTGTGATGGAAGCGAAATGAACACTACAGGGTGTGTTGTTATGGAAAGTGATTAAAGGACCATCATCAAATGTTTTCTTATAACAGGATACCCTCAAGTGTTTTATTCCTTACACATTTACTTTATAATTATATACAGGTAATTGTTAGTTATACAGGTTAGAAAGTATAGAACGAGGCATTCTAATGAATTTAATGGAATTATAAGCACAGTTATAATGTTTTATAAATATAGACTTAATAGAAATAGTGAGCAAACGTTTCTTGCTGTGGCAAGTCTTTTCCCCCCGAAGTGTTTCCTGCTGTCGCTCTCTCTCCAGCTATCCATCTGGGAGGCAGCCTGCATACACGCCTAAATGAGAAAGTTGGGTCTGATCGGCCAGCCATGACAAAAATAGATTACTCTGAGAAAAAGAAAGGAAGACGGACAGACCTGGTGCGCGCATTCGCGTGTGTGTGAGAGAGAGGGAGAGTGTGTGCTTGTGAGTGTGACAGAACGCAATGTGAGACTTAGGCAAAATGTAAAATTATTTTAATGTAAAAACATGTGAAAGTGTATTTCACCCTGTTACGCCCTGAAACAGTACCTGTGAATTCAAGGTAACCATAAGGCATCACTTGATTCATATGATGTTATAGGATGTAGGTAAAACATAAAACCATATGCAAATTTTAAAGATTAAAAAAGTAATTTAAAAAAAGCACGTAAAATCACTCATTTAACGTCTCTACCACTTTATCCTGTATACAGGGTCACGGGGGGCCTAGTTCCTATCCTAGGAGACCTACTGTAGGGCACAAGGCGGGATACACCCTGGTGCCAATACATTATAGATCATTAGCCTAATCAGCTTGTCTTAGCTCTGTAGGAGGAAACTGGAGTACCTGGAGGAATCCCACTAAAGCACAGGGAGATGAATGAATGAAAACTCCATGCACTCAGACATGAGGTGGGCATCGAACCCAGAACCTGGAGGCGCAAGGTGACAGAAGTAACTACTAAGCCACTGTGCCGTTTCACATCTGAAAAAATACTTTATTTTAAAAAGCTTTGCATAAAAAGTATATATATAAAAATAAATATTTATATATATAACAAACAGCTTTTATATAGCTGTTCATATATTGTCTTAATATTATCATAAATATCTACATATAATATATAGCAATAAATTTAGTATTAAAATATTTATACACGTTTTTGAGGTTCTCTGTTTTACATAAACCTGTTGCCAAGCATTTTATAATCGTGTATATGTGTGTGTTGGATATAAGATAGTGTGCATATTTTGTAGTTTCCAGTTTAACATAAAATTCATTCACTTGTACACGTACTATTTAATAAGAGTATATTAAAAATGAAATTTGAACAGAATGATATACAAACCGACTGATATTTCAGCTTAAACAGACCTGGGTGTGTGTTACAGTACAGACTGATTAGAAACTATTTTGATTTGTTGTGCTGCTACTGTACTGTATGTATGTTGATTTTCTGCTACTGTATGTATATGTAGTTGGAGTTTGTACCAATGCAAGTTAGAAAATTTATTTCCTTCTATAGTGCAAATGCAAATCTCCACCTATAATATAAAAAATAAATGTATCATAAATAAATCAATCGCCTGGAAAAAAAAACTAAAAAACCTTTGAAAAGTGCATACTGTATGTGAAAAATGTGTGAAACCTGAGATCTCTGCCTGAGAAGCCTAAAATTTCATGTCACATGACTTATTTTCAGGAACAGTCAGTGAGGCTTTTTTTTTTTTTTTTGAATTTCTTGCAAATTCATGCATAAAAGTGAACTTTCTTCTAAATCTTCCCTCCATGTAAATCTTAGCAAATGGGTTTTTGGAAGTGGGGATGTTTGAACAGCCTTAGGTTAGGAATTACTCTTCATCATCTCCGCACACTCTACTCTGTTTGTCTCTATTTTGGCTGTCTTGTTAAACTCACTCGCATGACTTATGGCTCGGGCCTGGGGTTGATGAGTTATTGTTCTCCGTATCCTTTAGCATCTCGGCACATAACAAAGCATTAGCGGGCAAGATGAATCGGCCGTGTTTATTTCACCTGACATCTCGATTATGAATGTGGAGGCGGGTTCGTGCTGTGAAATCGTCGCTGTTGGTAAAGTGCCGATGTACAGTATAAAGTACACAATTAAAGGGCACGCGGAGAAAAACACAGAATACAGGAACAAACTGGCGGTGCTGAGAAAGCACCTATTTTCTATAAAGTGACCGTTCTTGTGCAGCGTGCCATTTTCTGAAGGAGCACCTGGAGAGAGAGCACATGACGAATGTGTCACTCAGGGGGCGAAGATCACGAGCAGATGGAACAGACGTGTGAACGCGGAAGTAAAAAAAAAAAAAAAAGACAAATGTATGCGAATCGGCTTGATATCGATCAGCGCCACGTGCTTTTAGAGGTGATGGTGAAGCATAAAAGTGTGTGTGTGTGTGTGCGAGTGCGAAAAGAGGGGGGGATAATAACGCAAATCCGACACGAGCAAGATTCCATTATGAGCGGCACAGGCATTGACCTGCACTGCGTTCAAATCCGCTGCATCTGATAAATGCGGTGTGGTTACCATGGAAACAAAAGCTGTCTGTTAAAGCCCGAGTACATTGTGTGTCTGCTTTTGAAACACACATTGTTTCATGGCTTGAACGTCAAGCATCTTTAAAAAGCTCGAAAATAATGCTATTCAACTTGTTTTTTTTGTAATATAACTAAATACGTAAATGATGGAAAATTTTGTGTGGGCTTCACCTGTACAGTAGATAAAGAAAATGCTTTCACTGGATTAAACATTTTAAACTACGATGCAAAGATAACAGTGGACTAGTTGTGTGTATGAAAGAAAAGAGAAAAAAAAATTAAATATAAACCCGAGGGTCAAAACCTGTGACTTTTTTTATTCTACTTATCTACTTTCGAGCAGTATAAAATTCTATAAAGATCTTTAAAAAGATTTTCTGTCATGTCTCTTATACCAAGACCTTTATATTTAGAGTATACGGGATGTAATTTGCCCAATAAAATCCCATATTTTCGATATACAGATATTTTTTAATATCTTGTATTTCTTTGCTACTTTGAATTGCACTTGTTGGTCGGCTTGCTGCCTTTGTAGAAAGAGCGCTAGACACACTCTGTTGAATCGATCGCAATCTGCAAGGCTGCTGGGGCCTTTTTAACCTTAATATTGTTACAATGCTAAATTTGTTCAATCCTAAAAAGGCAGCCTAAAGTCAGCTGATTTTCAAGCAAACACAGATATATCCTGGTCCTCTTCTTTCTGTGACGTAATCAGTAAAGCAGATGCTTCCTCTTCAGTGAAGATTTAAATGTGTCTAAGAGTTTTTAGAGAATGTTGAATCTAATATCAGTCCACCAGGAATAAAGTACATGAGGAATTTGTCACTCATTGTCTTCACTATCTTTATAAATTAAACAGTTTTGTGTGCAACAAAACTCAACACTTTATTTGACTTTTGAGCTGCCACTGCTTTCTATGAGTTAACTTAATATTTTCTTAAAGCTCAACAAACATAACATCGATAGTAAATTGCATACTTTGAACTAAAGATATTTTCAGTATGCACTACTGAGCGATATCCGCTCCTACCGCTTGGGTGGGCTCACCAACACCCATGATTGGCTGTAGAGCCGTGATTGATGTGATCATCCCACCCCGCTGAGAGAGCTCGGCCAATCTGCTCTTTATGGGTCCCCACACAAGCGAGTGTATTTAAGCAATTTACAGGATATTATTTGGGCTGGATCCTCGGGGTGCAGCAGAAAGTTCAAATACAGGTTTGTAAATGTGGCTACTTTTCCTAATGTCCAATCAGTAGCCATTATTAGACAACCTCTGTTTGTTCCATGTTCTTTTTAGTTTCATTTTGCATAATAGTATAAATGGTATATTTAAAATATAACCTATATTTACATTTAATTAATTAATAATAAAATTCTATCATTTGCTCTAAAAAAAAAAAAATCTCCAGGAACCTAAAGGGTCAGGCGTTGTTACTGTATATTAAGATCTTGTGGTACATCAATCACCCACAATTCAACCCCATTCGAATATCTGCGGGACCTCTGATGGCAACTGGTTGCATCACTTATGCATCACTTATTGCAACACTTGTGCAACCACAATGTGTTTGCTTGCTAATCCTTTGCCCCAACATTTTGTCGTTGGGCTATTTTGGTTTAAATTCATTTCAGGCCCCAGCTGTAAAAAAGGGGGTGAAAACTTATACACAGCACAATAACTCCCCTTTCCTGATCTGTCTATTTTGTATGTGTAAGCTGCTCCTCCTAAACTTTCCACAGCAATTCCTATTGAGCAAGTTTTTGTAAGTTATGCAGAAAAAAGTCCTACTTTTTTTTTTTTTGCCAAGCACAAAATATCTTTATCAATGTTTGTGCCGAGCGGCGCTAACTAGCTGAAAGATGGCTCCAGTCAAACTGTCTCTCTTCCTTTTTACTTGTTGGGTGCATGCAGATTCTGATCATTACTCATCTTTAAGCAAGTTGCTTTGAGCCATTGAATAATAAAGAAATATGATCGCCTCCACCTTGCCGTTTCCCGAATATCATCTCTAATTGCATTTCTGTTGTCAGTGCGTTCTACGAAGCACTCCCATCTCCCTCTCCTCTTCGCCTGTTAGTATTCTAAATCGGTGCGATCCTCCCGACACGAGAACCGGGTGCGAGATTGCTGCTTTTACTAACGTGCATAAGCCTCCCTGAGGATTGGCATTCAGTTTGGTTGTTGAGCAAACGTATATTTATCCAAATGGTTGCTGTTGAATTCTCTATTGATCACTCGCTTCTCGCCCTTGAAGAGGAGCACTGCACAGCGAGGACAGCAGGCTCGTGATCTCAAAGGCATTGAAACGAAACCAGAACTGAAAATTAGCTGGGTATTTTTGTGCTTGTTTTTATCTGTGAGTAAAACTAGCCTTGTTCTAAATAAAGAAACTTGATTTATACCTGATGTATAAAACCTGATTGAAAGCGGGAATATGATTTATTTTTTAAGTTAAAAGAAAGATTATGTAAATGTGCTAAATGATAGAAATTGAGGCCCTTTCTGGATATTGGCACCAACCCAGATATATATTGATTTGAGCTAAGCTTGATGTGCGAGAGAAAGGCAGGTGAATCCAGTGTACACAGCAAGATGGAATAGTTAAACACTTGGTTTAAACTGCGGGTATTATTTATGAATTATACAGAAATGTCAAATGTTTGCTGAGCAAACAACTTTAGCTGGAGAAAGGTTTATACAGGAATAGGACTCTGAGGGTCTGCTTAGCTTTTAAGTCCTTCCTTTTCTTCTCTTTTGTCAGTAATTAGGGATCTATGCTCTTTTCATGTATGATTTGTCAAGCGTATGTCAACTTCAACGCATCCGTCACTGTCACTTCGACCCAAAAATCAATTACGGCAGAAAATCCTAGGTGCCTTTAGCAGGAACACACCGGATAAGCATGAACGGACAGATGATTTTAAAAGAATGGGTATGCAACTTGTAATTTTGTTCTTAAGATATATGATATTGTATGGTGATGAGACAAAAAATAGAAAAAGAAAATGCTATAAGGTCAAGGAGTAGGCAGGAACGGCACAGAGATGGTGGGGGGCAAAAACAAATATCATATTAAAAACTTGGATCATACTGTATCTTGGCATGAAGATTAACATCAGTATGGATAATCCTATGAGAACCCTATCAGAACCCCAGATTCAACTTGATGTAATAACAGAACATTCATTGTAGCTTAAAGAGTTTAAAATCTTTATTTAAAAAAATCTAATTATAATAAAGGGGTAAGAACTTATGCACAGCACTATAACACAACACCCTGTTTGCCTCAGGAAGGCTTTAACTCATCATGAAAGCTGCACTGTACTGTAGGTTCAGTTTACTGAGGGACTCGAGCATAGAGTTGGAATTGTGTGATCCACCACAGAGGCTCTGACAGTGTTGCACTGAATAAGTGTCCTGAGATAATGAGGAGTTAAAAGGAGGAGAAGGGGTTTAAAGGAGAAAGGCTGAGACATAGAAAAGAATATCAAAAGGGAGAAAACATGCAGGGAAGGATGTGCATCAAATGCTTGTCCACACAAGACTCATGATGTCATCTGTTTGAGTTATGGCACTAGAAGGCCTTTAGATAGAAATCCAATTTTGGAAGAAAAAAAAAGACAGAATTTAGATGAGAAAGCATGTGAAGACATTGCAGAGACTTTGGAACCATCTGGGACTGTCTGCTGAAAGTCTAAGGAATGAGATAAGGGTCTATAGAGATGGTGATAATCGACCAGACACGTGACTACCATGCACAACAGATATGAGTAACATATTAGCAACTAATAACTTCTGTTTTTATTTGCAGTATGGTGTAACTTAGTAAATTCGTAACTGTCAACTCTCAACTCAACTCAACTCAGACAGAATGCCCTAAAGTGCTTTACATAAATAATAAAATAATATGGAAAAAAAAAAAAAGTGAAGCAGGTCTAAGAGGTAGGGCGGGGCAAGGCCATGTAAACGTGAGCAAAGGAATTTTATAATTAATTGGGTAATGTACCGGGAGCAAATGAAGGGGATCCAGAACTGGAGCGATTTGTTCTTTTACACGTAGACATAAAGAGCCAAGTAGCATAATATATAAGAATATTTCAATACGTCTGTGGAGATTTATTAAGATTTATTAATCCAGGTAGAAGTTTCTTCTAAATAAAGTTTAATTTACAAAACCACTGGAGTTACAAACTTACTTAAAAACACAAGACGTTTCAGTGTTCATCCAAACACCTTCATCAGTTGTATATTTCAATACCTTCTGTTTGTTACTATAATAACTTTTGTTATTATAACATATAACTCAACCATTAGGGTTGCACGAGCCAGTGTAGTCTTAGTGTTGGTCCCAAGCCGAATAAGCGAGGAACAAGCATCAGGAATGGCTTTCAACATAAACATGTGCCAAATCAATATGCGAATCATGATGAAAAAGATTTCCATTCCGGATATCGGGTGAGGCCCGGGTTAACACTGACCACCATAGTTATGGATGTGGTGAGGGAGGACATGCAGAAGGACAGAGTTAGATGGTGCTTTCGGATGTGGGTTTTGTACTGGTATCTGTTCAGTAATGTCTATTTTGACGTGGTTTTTCTCTCAAACCTCATAACTCCACTCATTGAACAAAATGAACATGAATTCCAATTCCTCAAGTAACTGACAAGACATATGATTAGTAGACATGTTTTTTTTTTTTTTCTCACAGCTTACTGCCAATGCAGCAGTTTTAGAATACCGAAACCATTTCATTCATTTTTTTCTCATTTTGTTTGCCAAGTGGTATGCAAATCTGACACCCAAAAGGATGGAACTGGAATACGGTACATATTCAGACCCCCTAGAGTGAGACTTTACTTTATATTGCAAAACAAACATGCATGTGATAACCATCTTAAGCCAAAAATGTCACAATTTCCCCCTCTTTTGTGATTCTGGTGGTTGGGTATTCCATTTACGGCATAGGAGGAAATAATATATTTAGCAAATGACTTTTTTTTTTTCTTTCATTTTTCTGTATGCTTTTCAGAATGGCTCTTGGAACAGGCGGCTCCATTTGGTTGATGGTTTTTCTCAGTGTGGATTCCCAGTGGGTTCCTTCACTTCTTCAAAAGTGAGCGAGTTTGAAATGAAGTGCTTTACATCATTGTGGCTTACACAGTGTGACATTCCGACAGACTGTGGCTTGAGACATAATACACCCTTATACATGCTTAAAGTGTGTAAAAAAAAAAAAAAAAAAAAGCAGACGCACCGCTGTTGCTCTCACCGTTGGCCGTAATAATTAAAATTGACAGGATGAGATTAAGTAGAGAGGACGGGGCTGCGTTTGTTGTAGTCCAGACTGCAGCCATTACAGAGTCTAAGACATTCAGTATATATATATTTTTTTTAAATAAAAAGGAAAAGAGCAACACGTGCGACGTAAATCAGCAATCCCAGTGAGCTTGTGTCTTTTCCACTGTACAGTGGTTACAGGTGAAAACTCTAATTTCTGTTACACTTTCTCCCGCTGTGAACTGTGTTATTTCTAATAATAACAGATTGAGACTAATTCTGAATGCACCAGCCTCTGTGGAAATCAATATATATAGTCACAAAATGGAGGCGTTTGGTATTCTTATTTTAGGACTCCTAGAGGACTGTGCATTGTCCGTGAAATGTATTCATTAAGACCTGTTATAGACCCCTATGTGTGCCAAGGCTCCCTTCTGGATCCCACGGCTGGTGGCTAAGATTTAAAAATGACCTTTTGGGATTACAAACAGCGTGCACAGAATTAGATTATTTCTCGACTCCTCTAATGAGAACAAAGTACTTGTCAGTGTTTGATTAATGATTTTTTTTTTCCTCGACGCGGCCAAGCAAGGGATCATAAAGGAACAATTTCCTCCCTTCACAGCCATTTGTGTAAATGCCATTAGGCAATGAAGTTCACCATTCAGGCTGGCTCTTCACTTTAGAGTTCCTTGACCTTAGTGCTATGAGTGAGAGAGTACTCTTTGCATAGAGTGTACAAAAGTAATTCTGTGTTAGTAAAGGGCATGATCAGACCCTTGAAATGAACTATGGAAATGCAGACAGTCTCACGATTTCCACTCTTCCCACACTTCCCAGTGCTACTTTAAATGCTCATTGTACAGTATATCTATTGTCATTTACCCACTTTACCCTACCTACTTATTTAGTATTTTTGCATATTATATTGTATACCACATTGCTGTAGAATTCTCCATTATCACCTTCTGGTCAAGAGGTGTTGATTATGTTAGAAAGATTTTTGTCTGCAATTCCTGGCTAAATGTCAGTGGTACTGTATAAGAACAAAAAGGTTGCTAACATGTACTCCGCTTTGCGTCAGGTCATATCATACTACCACACGTGTACATTTTCATTTTTCTTTTTTGTAATCTTCAGAACATGCAATGAAATTAGAGCTACACTGAGCAAGAAGCGTTCAGCATTTCCATGACTGAACATCAACAGCATAAATGTCAGTGTTTGAATGGAGGAAGAAAAGGGAAAAAAAGAACATAAAACTAGCAGCACAGAACTTTTAATCTCACAAACTCGTTGAAGGCAAGCCCTCATTTTCCCTGGTGTCAAGTTATAGTCATAGAAATTGGAATAACAATATATAAAAGAAAAAGCCATTAAAGATAAACAAAAAAAAAAAGGACAATCATTACACATCATTACAATCAAATGCATCTGCGTTGTCTGACAGTATCAAAAACAACACTAAAGCTACTATATATATTTTTTCTCCTTTTAAATTTTGATCCCATGACACATTATTTGAAAGCTGAACTGAAAAACAAAGCACACGCTCCTGATGGAAACGTTATTAAACTCAACTCTGTGACTTGATTGATCTTATCATCAAACAAAGCTTCAATCTTCGACTCCCGGATTAAAAAGCGCTGTTGAGTCCTTCGACCTGATTCGTCAGAAGGTGCTGATTAATTTTCTGTAACAGCAGCTCTGACAGTAGTTCGGGGCTGCAAGACAAATCACAGTCTTTACTTTACTTTAATGCGAACACACTAACATGGTGTTACTTCAGCAGGAACGAATTATATAGGGTGTAGTGGAGGCAATTACATAAATTCATTTAGTTTATGGAAAAGTTTCTAGCTGAGCAGCCAAACCATTAACATCACATTATATTAACACATTAAAACTGATTATCAGATATATAGAAGTAAACTGGTGGCAGGCTCGTTGGCATGCAAGACTCATTTAGGCTCGCAGGGATCAAAGGCCAGCCTGTCTGGTCCGATCCCACAGGAAAGCCAATGCAGCAAAAATTGATAAAACTCAATCCTTGACAAAATACAGAGATCCTGCAGACCTGGCCTCCCCAGATCTCAATCTGCAAACAAGCAAAGATTTCTGGCTCTCACAGACCTGTAACAACTTCTTTAAGAGGCTCTTCTGTCCTCCACTCATTACCTGTATTAATGGCATCTGTTATCAGTATAAAAGACACCTGTCCACAACCTCAAACAATCACACTCTAAACTCCACTATGGTTGGTCAAGACCAAAGAGCTGTCAAAGGACACCAGAAACAAAATTGTAGACCTGCACCAGGCTGGGAAGACTGAATCTACAATAGGGAAGCAGCTTGGTGTGGGAGCAATTATTAGAAAATAGAAGACATACAAGACACTGATAATCTCCCTCGAGATTAGGAAAGAAGAAAAGAATGAATGAGGCCATGTATCGTGAGATTTTAAGTGAAAACCTCCTTCCATTAGCAAGGGCATTGAAGATGAAACGTAGCTGAGTCTTTTAGCATGACAATGATCCCAAACACACCGCGCGGACAACGAAGGAGTGGCTTCGTAAGAAGCATTTCAAGGTCCTGGAGTGGCCTAACCACAGGCTCTCAACCCCATAGAAAATCTTTGGAGGGAGTTGAAAGTCCGTGTTGCCCAGCGACAGCCCCAAAACATCACTGCTCTAGAGGAGATCTGCATGGAGGAATGGGCCAAAATACCAGCAACAGTGTGTGAAAACCTTGTGAAGACTTACAGAAAACATTTGACCTCCGTCATTGCCAACAAAGGGTATATAACAAAGTATCGAGATGAAATTTTCTTATTGACCAAATATTTATTTTCCACCATAATTTGCAAATTAATTCTTTAAAAATCCTAAAATGTGATTTTCTGCATCTTATTTTCTTACTTTGTCTCTCATAGTTGAGGTATACCTACAGTATGATAAGAATTACAGGCTCTCTCATCTTTTTAAATGAAAGAACTTGCACAACTGGTGGCTGACTAAATACTTTTTTTTGCCCCACTGTAAATGTGCCCCAAGAATGGTCATTTTTCAACATAATAATATTTCGCTCCAAACAGTATTCATTTAAAATGCACATTATTCACATTTATTTATGTGAGTATTGATACTAAAATTAGTGTTAGCTTCTAGAAGCATATGACCTGCAAAAAATTGTTGCATAAAGTTTTTTAGTAAAAGCAAAAAATCTGTAGTGTCCGTAACCATGTCAAATTTATGTTGCAATATCTTATATATCAATAACAATTTAGCATTTTTTTTTTAGGATTGTCTTTGTATGTAAAATCTAAATTGGCCAAGTTTTATCTAAATGAGTATTAAATATCATTGAAAGATTTGAATTAAAAAAAGTTATAAACACTTTATACTCTGTGTGCATAGTCGTACATAAAAAGGTAAACTGTAATTAGCAATAAAAAATATAAATGTGCATGCATGTTTACAAAAATCGAAGCATGGATTGGAAAATAGGAAGCACAGAAGTCAAAAATGGTGTTATAAGATCCTATCTGAACACTTTTTAGCACCGATACCATGTATTGACCGAGTGTATTTTAATTCGTTTATACCCTCTTTTGTTAAAGCAAACACAGCTTATGCAAATTGAATCAATATAAATTGATCAGAATGGGGTTTTTTTTTGTTTTGTTGGGGGGAAGGATGCAGTAGTGAGATGGACTGCGAGTTCAAAGAAAAGAGAAAAGAAAATGCAATTACCCTTTAGAAATGAAGGCCCATGACTTGTGATAATTACTTTGAATAGAAGTGGCATTAGTGTGAATCAAAGTGACATCAGTGTGAATTAACCTGACAGTCAGACTCATTCTTTTCACTCACAGGACGTCACATGGTCTAAATATCTAGAAGGCAGCTTGGATTGTTTCTGTGAACATGCAAATTTGAAGACTCCCAGGCTTCAGCCCGGCTTTCGCACTGCATCACACAAAAAAATGAGGTGATATTGCGGAAAAAAAGATGAATGATAATAGCTTATGAGATACAAATTATTTTGCGCAGGTATTAGGATCATTCATCTTAAGCTTGCTTGCTCTGTTCTGGTCACTACAGTGGATATGTTCCTGCTTTCCATAGACACACACACACACGCTGAAGTAGATTAATTAAAAAATGTACAGAAATAAGCAGAAGCTATAGAACTAAGTGCTATACAAGCACAATCACCACAATAAAACAGGGGGCAGACAGTAAAAGACTAAAAAGAGAGAGACAAATAACTATTAACCTTCTTTAGTTGCTTTTATCCTCGCTTACACACTATGCACTAACCTGGGTAATTTAATGAGGGCTTTTAAGGTAACACTACTCTAAAATCCACAAAATGTGCATATATTAATCCTTAACTAATGCTTTCATAATGATGAATTAATCTTTGCTAGAATACTTAGCACACCAGGAAATAATGAAGCATAGGCATAGTCGTATCTGAACAGCCATTAATTATGATAATAGTAAAGTATTAACATCTTGTTAACTCGTTCTGTTAATTAATACCATGACCCGCAGCATTAATAAAAATCATTTACATGATGAAGGAGGTGTTTGGAAACAGTGTATCTTTACCATAATGTACGTTACAGTAGGTTCAGGCATTTACACATTTTTATACAACAACATACTGAAGAAGTCTAATTTACACTGAAAAAAAAGTGGTAAAATTGTGATTAAAAAAATAGAAAATTAAATTAGAAAAAAAAAAACAGGATATGAGGATATGTTTATTTAGCATTCTTGGGGCGGGGCTTCAGTGTGTGCTCTTAAATACTTAAACATAAAGCTTTTTTAAAAAAAATACAGGAAAATGGCTTTTTTTTTTGCTTTCTTGGTAATGCAACAAATGATCTTTTTTTTAAAAAAAAGAGAGAGAGAATGAAAGAAGCTGGTCAGAGAATAACTGTAAATAGATGTTCTAATGTGAACTAACTTGAACCCCGTTCACAATAGATAGATGTACCTATAGGAACATACCTGCAGTTTATGACCTGCAGATAAAAATAGTGCAAGTTAGATTAAAAAAATTTTTATGCCTAAAACCCAGAGCATCTTTAGCCATTTTGTGCAATATCATGTTTTAATGAATATGAACAGGCTGCAGGATTGTGCAATATAGAGAAGCGTGTTTTTTTTTTTTCAGCATAACCTAGGCAATATGATGAACTTCATTATATTTCAATATACTGTAACTATCTTCACTTCAGTTTGGATGGAGAGTTACCTTAGTGGCATACGGACAACCAAAAACCTAGGTGTTAAACAATTTTAATGTGACCACTAGGTCATTGTCGCCTTGCACCTCCAGGGTCCGGGTTAGATTCCCGCCTCTGTGTACATTTAGTTTGCATGTTCTTCCCGTGCATGGTGTGTTTCCTCCAGGTACTCCGGTTTCCTCCCACAGTCCGAAGACATGCAGATTAGGCCAAACGTGTTTCCGAATTGCCTATAGTGTGTAAAAGATTGTGTGTGTGTGAGTGTGTGTGTGTTCTGTGATTGGCACTCAATATGTACTGGATTCTGCCTCATGCCTGTAGCCTATCTGGGATAGGCTCCAGGGCTCTTTTGACCCCGTATACAGGATAAAGCAGTGTACAGAATAAGTGAGTGAGTGAGTGAGAACCATCTGCATACAGTTAACCTGCCTGAAAAAAAAGGTCACTTAGGTAAAGAAATACAATAATAATAATAATAATAATAATAATAATAATACGATCATTTCTGGTTGTTTTTATGACCAAAAAATAATAATAAAATAAGCATTTTGTGAGTTCTACATTTTAACGATGTCATTCCAATATTCCAATAAAGAGAATGATATACTATATCTGAACTCTGAAGCCTCTCCTGTCAACACACAGGAAGGTCTTCCATATAAGAAGTTTTTTTTTTTAATTGGTCACTGCACGATTCTGACTCGGATCATAATTGTGGTACATAATTGTAAAATTTTTTACAAATAAAAAGTTTTAAAAAGTGTGGCACTCATTTGTATTAAGCCCTTTTTACTCTGATACTCCTAACTAACATCTAGTCAAACCAAGTGCCTTTAGAAGTCACCTAATTAGTAAGTTGTTGTAAGTCTTTCAGCTGCTCCTGGTAAGGGGTCGCCACAGCAGACCATCCAATCCGCACCACAACTTGGCACAGATTTTTATGTTTAATTCACTTCCTGACACAACCCTCTCATTTTGTCTGGGCTTGGGATCAGCACTGCAACCAGTGGCTGGGGTTTGAGCACTGGGTGGGAATCAAACCTGGGCCTTCCTCATGGCAGGCAAGAGACCTACCACGGACCTACCATGGAACCACCAATGCCTTCTCACCTAATTAGTAAACATTAGTTTTAGTCCATAAATAAAATTGTAATTAAGTGGCAAATTCCTGTGGTGTAAGAAAAATAAAACACTCTGTAACATGCTGAAAGAAGACATACTGTAACATACATGTAAAACATGCTGTAAGAAGACGTCATGGTGCTAACAGTAACTCTGCTCTACACCATGAATCATCACACCACCATGTTAATGATAATTTTTCTATAACTTCACGCCCCAAAATATTTTATTCATTAATCAATGTGTTAAATCTAGCAAAATATATGCAAAATATTTACAATATGTTTCTGCAGGTTCTTTTCAATCCTACAGCAGCTAAATTTAATTCCTGCAACGATCATGATCTATGTTATTTTACCTTCATCCTAATTTGTAATCTGACACCATCCATGACCTGCAGTTCCTTGCCTGCGTAAACAATATGATTTAAGGGAAGAAAAAAGAAAGCACAGAGCTGGAAGTGATGAAGCGGGTTACGCTACGTGTCAAACCCCATGCATGTTCCAGTGAGATAAGATTGCTCGAACAGATTTGAGATATGGTGTCAGATGAGCAATTTCTGGGGTCACTTGTCCTCATTTCTCAATTGCAAGCAGATGGGTCATAAGGAGGATCAGAAAAGTAGTCCAGTCAGTCAGCTGGCCCTCGATATTGAGAACATTACATCCCACACATCTCCTCTCTTTGATTACTCAGCTTTTTGTTTCAGATGCCTGGCAGTTGAAGCTTTGCAGCTAAAAACATCATCATCAATATGTATCTATGTTTGCTGCTTGATGGTTATGCAAGAGTCCAGAGGTAAGATTTGAGTTTTATCTTTTTCTATCTAATCGTTGTTTCCAAGCAAGATGGAATGAGAACAATAATGAATCATTTTAAATTGTCTTCAATGACTCTTAGGTAGCGTTTTTATTCTGTAGCTGTACATTTTCTTGTTAACAGTTGTTAGCTGTTTAGCATTTTTGGATGATGGCAAAAGAATTGTTGTGGCCATTAAAAGGAATGGAAAACTAGACTGGAGCACTTTAATTAGCTCACCACTGAACACTGCATAAACAAATACACTGCCTGGCCAAAAAAAGAAAAAAGAAAAAAAGCCACCTTGTCTGCATCAAGCAAAGAAAACGACTAAGGAGATTTTAAATTACTGGAACTGGGGTTAAGAACCCTTTAACTCATTATCAGAACCTGGAAGTATAGTGCTCTTAGCTTTGTGAAAGACATGTGTTCAAAAGAAATAACAAACGGAGATCACTTGAACACGTGGTGATAAGAAAATGGAAAATAATCAACAGTAAAAACCATAGCTACAGTATGTTTAACAGTGGAATTAAAAACATTTTCACACATAATGTGATAAGAACTGTAACCAGAGCTAAACCACTTGTTAGTGAAACTCATTAGGAAAAATCAGGAAAGACTCATTAGGTCTGTGGTCTGATGAGTCCAGATTGGCCCTGTTAGACCAGTTAGTCAGGTCTAAACTCAGCAACACTGAATGACCAGGTTATCACATCAATGGAGTTTTTCTTCCCTGATGGAATGAGGTAAGAGTGGTTCTGAAAAGATGAGAAGTCATTTTCATACATAAATTGTTCAACAGATTGTCATTGTATGCTGTACAAAAAGCTAAAATTAAATCCTAAAGTGTGCAACTTTGTTTTTTTGGCCAGGCAGTGTAAATGTGTATGATGACTAATATGTCCCTAAATGGCTAAAAATCAAAGGAAAAGGCTTCTCGTTTGTGAAATATTTTCATTCCATGCATCCTAAAAAGTGATGTTCTTTTCCACTTTAATATTTGTACCAAAAAAAATTATGATATAATAAAAGTAAGCAGCAAGTGGATAAAAAACCTAACTGCATGAATCCACAGTCTGGAAGAAATTCTTCTACATGAGACAGTGACATTAATATCTTCTCCTCTAAATTAGCCCAGGATTGATCTTGCTATTGATGCAGTACTGTATATTCAGGCCAAATGGGTAGGTTGTAGTGTAAAATCCTCCTCTTCTTTTGGAATCCCATAATAAGCAATATCACTCGGTTCCATTGGTTTACGTTGTGTAATTACAGATGTGCACTACGGATACAGCAATTTCACCAAATATGTGCTCATGGAGGAGCAGAAATGCACTGATGTTGTTTCGTTCATGCTTCTGTTCGGCATGAGATTTCTGGGGATACCAGGTTCAACAGATGGTTAGCAGTTAAGATATCTGCAGCGCCTCAATCACGCAATCACTCGGTGTCAATGTACCACCTGAGACCCAGGACAACAAAGCGCCGCCTCTTAAACCATTTTTATAACTTATCCTTGAGCCTCGATCCAGCTCCAAATTGATCCTTTTGATGAGCAAGATAAAGTGTGACGGCTCGCCCTGTACCGCCAGACTCTCATCTGAGAGCCTATAAAGGCAGAGCAGAGCCATCCAAATCATAATGACAATATATAGTCAATGTGAACTGAATAGAAGGAGCTTGAGAGGACATTAAGGGTTTTTGGGGGGGTTGTATTATTTTTATATTAAAGTAGACTGTAAGAGTGCTACATGAGTAAAGGGGATAGATGTACAATCAATATGTCAAAATTAGGAAATATCACACTGGAGATTGTGCTGTTGTACTAAATATCAGCATGGCTGTGAGGTGATCTTATGTACAATATAAGGGTGCAGCCTAAGTACTGATGGCATCACAGCCATGCTGATATCCAGCACAACAGCCTGACCTCCTGTGTTATATTTTTTTTTTATACAACTGTTCTGTTTGTTTCTTTGACCAGTTCTTTTGCTTCATCAACACATATCCCTCTGCGCCTAATAGAACTAACCACAAATGGCAGAGCTGATATTGTCATTTATACTTTTATATCAGCTACATTAACTTGTTTCAGGGTTTAAATGGAACGTTACCGAATCGGATTACTCGGTCTAACCAAGCTGTTGTATAATACCAAAAATATACTACAGAATAACATTTGCAGCTTTAAGCAACTATTTAGGTTCTAAAAGACAGCCAGTGGATCTGATGTAATGGAGTACTAGTGGCCAGATGTGACATCAGCACTAAAGGAAATCAAGCCTAAATTGTCTTAAAGAAGCATATCTAATATCAGTTATTAGAGGGTACAGGGATGAGCTTGGTGCTTAAATAAAACATGCAGAATTATGTCCTTTTAAATAACAGCAGGTCAATAACAGATCCACAATTACAGAATACATCTTAAACATTAATAATGTTAATAATGTACCATAAAGTTTAAATACTTTTGAATGTACAGTATACTGAGCTGTTGTGTAGCTGCAGTTCAACAATCTAAATCAATATAAAGTTGTTTCCGATATCTTGCACGCTGAACTTTCCCCAAAAAAATTTAGGCAGGAAGCATAAAACTAATTTTCTGTGTTAAAATATAAGCCGTTACATACTGCACATTTGCCTGAAGCTAAAATCGAAGAACTGTATTCTGTTGTTGAACATTTAACAAACAAATAACATTCTCTCCTCATTCTTACAGCCTTGTCTTTGTTGTCATTACTTTCCACAATCCCCTAGCTAACTAATTAAATGGATAAATAAAAAAAGACAGACATGAGCGACAAGTCTATCATCCTCACACTGGTGTTGTATGACCTCAAGCCCTGCTCAGGAAATGTCTATTTACTTGATGGGGAGGTAATGTTAATCCCACAGCTTTGTCACATAGGGTAATAGTGCATTATGATTGCCAGTGTAATTATAAATGAACAGGAATGAGTGCTGTTGTTTCTGCTGGAACCGCGGCGTTGACGATTTCCAAGTTGCTCTGGCGCTCTGGGAGCTCTTGGATTCCTCTTTTGAACTTTGCAAGATTTGTCTATTTCCCACCAGCAGTTAACGGTTCGACATGGCAGAGGTTTTTGCCAGCTCCTGATTTTTCACATCGTGCCGCTACTCAGCCTTGGCAAGCTGACCCAGTCTCAATGCCTGGACGAGCCTTAATCAGGCCTGGCATGGGTGAGGTAACAGGTGAGCTCAGTTAATGAGACTGATTAAAGCAGGCTTCCCACTGAGGGACTGGCAGTGGACAGAGCCAAAGAATAAGAAATGAAAAATAACACCAGGGTAGAAGTTGAAAACACTTTTACATGGCTGTTTTGCTATTCTTGATGCTGGATACATCCAGTAACTGTATTTATATGTTCCACTATAACTCTGGAGAGAATCCAGGATTGAGGATTGGAATCCAGCTTTCGGGTATGCGTGGGTTTACATGTTCTTTCCGTGCTTGGTGGGTTTCCTCTGGGTACTCCGGTTTCCTCCCACAGTCCAAAAACATGCAGATTAGGCTAATTGGTCTTTTGAAATTGCTCGTAGTATGTAAGTGTGTGTGCTTGTGCCAGCGATGGATTGGCTTACCATTCAGGATGTATGCCACCTTATGCCCAGGGTCCCTTGGCACAGGTTCCAGGCGTCTAGAAGAGAAAGACGAGTAAGAACTGATAAGACAGGATGCCATTTCAGGTTATGTATGAAAGTGGGGGAGGGTGTAATGAATTTATCTCTTGTCAGTCAGGAACTGCTTGATGGAATTGGAATTGTAAGGACTGCCCTTTGTGAGCAATTACTCACATTATTGTACTCCATTGTTGATTTGTGCAGCTCACATAATGTAATAATGTAATATAGCTTAAACAATAACAATTAAATAACTAAGTTACTGTAGGCCTTTTAGCTGATTTACTATTGTAGGTCTTTTGACTGTAGGTCTTTCGGCTGATCTTGTAGGCCTTGCAAGGCATACAAGCTTGGCACAGGTTTTATGCCGGGTGCTTTTCCTGACACAACCCTCCCATTTTATCCAGGGTTGGGACTGGCACTGAACCCAATGGCTGGAGTTTGGCCACTAGCTGAAAATTAAACCTGGGCCTTCCCCATGGTAGGTGAACCACTGAGCCAGCAGTGCCCCTAACAATTAAATCAGTAAGTAAACATTACTAAACATTTTAACAACGTACCGAGTGATTAAGTTGTTGTTTTTCACAAGCATACTGTGAAGGATTTAAATTTTTTTAAACAGTAACTTCTAAAAGGTATAAGCCACCTCCTTACTAAAGTAAAATCATTTCTCTAACTGAAGCTACCAAGAAATATTCATATGGCAAGCATATCAAATCTTTCCTGAACATGGATGATCTCAGTTTATTAACCCGAGTTCCATGAGAATTGAGCTAAACGCAGATGATCAAAAGAAAGCAGGAAAATTTTGAACGCTAGACAACTAAGAAGGACAAAGGAATATGAATAAAAATACAGCCAAAAATTAATTAAAAAGAACAATAAAGAAAAGTAGAATCCAGCCTCTGCCTCAGAAATCCAAGGGAGACTTGGCAGAGCAATAAAGTTATGACTAGATATCAACTAACTGCTTTCTTTGCTCATTTTTATATTGTAACAGAAGGATGAGGGTGTGCAGGTCAAGTCTTTGCTGACAACAACCCATAATATTGCTATCAAACAATCAGTTGTCCTTAACTTTGTTCCAAAAAAAAAGAAGAAAAAAAAGAAAAAAAATCAATACACGCAAGAGCTCAGACCCTGGCAATAATATTACTGTGTTGAGATGTTGAGAAACTGTGCAGAGCAGCTGTCCTTTGGTTTTCAACTTCTCTTCATATATATATATATATATATATATATATATATATATATATATATATATATATATATATATATATAAACTTTGGTGCTGTATTAGGGCAGCAGGTGCTTTTATGACTACAATGCCCACAAGCCCATGGGCAATAACAGAGGAAGTACCTTCGTGGCCGGTTTCACTGTTAAGCCACAATGTGAAAAATGTGTTTTCTAGTCTGGAAGAAAACCAGCCTGCATTTCAAATCAGTTGCTTGGCACACTGCTGATTTGCAAAGCTGCTGGGTATACGGGTTTGAAAACTCCGTCTCTTGCAAAAAATGCCGCAAGGTATCAGGGAAAAAACCCTCTTCAGTTTGCCTATCAGCCTTTTATGGGAGTAGAGGACGTCATAATACACCTGCTCCATCGAACCTACTCTTACCTTGACAAGCCTAGGACCCCCGTAAGGATGTTCTTTGATTTTTCCAGGGCCTTAACACCATCCAACCTGTAGTACTGGAGAAGAAACTAATGAACATGAACATTGACACCTGCTTCGTTTCCCGGATCATGGGCTATCTGACCTGCTATCCCCAGTATGTCCAGCTACAGAACTGTGTGTCTAAGACTGCAACACCAAGGCTCCCCAGTAGACTGTACTGTCTCCGTTTCTTTTCACCCGCTTTACTTTATACTTTTGATATAACTTAGAGCCGTGCCATCTGCAGAAGTTCTCTCACTACTCTGTGGTTGTTGGATGTATAAAGGATGGGGACACCTCTGAGTACCTGTCTGTAGTGGACAACTGTGTTTCCTGGTGTAAGCAAAATCACCTACAACTCCTTGGGGATCAAGAAAACAAAGGAGATGGTGGTAGACTTTAGGAGAAGCAAGACCCCCGTCACTCCTATATCTGTCAAGGGGGAGATACTGTAGTAAACATGGTCTCAGAATGAAAATATCTGAGAGTCCATCTTGATAACAAACTTGACTGGTCACAACACAACGGCACTCTACAGTACAAGAAAGGACAGAGACGGTTGTACTTTCTTCGAAAGCTCGGGTCTTTCAACGTCTGTAACACCATTTTATGGATGTTTTATGAAACCGTTGTGGCGAGTGTCATTTTTTATGCTGTGGTCTGTTGGGGTGGTAACATAAAGGTATCTGATAGGAACATACTGGACAAGGCAATTAAAAAGGCCGGATCTGTGCTAGGCATGAAGCTTGACTCTGTAGATCTAATAGCGAAGTGGGGGATTCTGTCCAAAGTACAATCCATTTTGAACAATCATTCTCACCTGCTATACAGTGTTTTCACTGACCAGAGGAGCAATTTTAGCCAGAGACTGATTACCATCAAGTGTTCCACAGAGCGCCACAGGAGATCGTTTCTCAACAATGGCCATAAAATTAAACAACTCTTCTCTGTATCTTATACACTATGTGGATATTTACTGACAGTAACAGTAACACAATAGGACATTAATACTAATCATTTTCAAGAATCAGAAAGAGTGGTTTTTGGAGCATGAGGAATTATTTTTAAACATGAACTGGCTGCCACATTGTGTGCTGTAATTAAAGCTAAAGGGGATTGAATTTATTATTATTATTATTATTATTATTATTATTATTTTGACAGGCAGTATAATTTCTTACTTTAAATTATATTATATATACTTTTATAATTATATTATAAGGTGTTTGACCACCTTTCGCTTTCAGAACTGTCTTAATTCTACGTGGCATTGATTCAACAAGTTGCTGAAAGCATTCTTTAAAAATACTGGACCATATTTATAGGATAGCATCTTGCAGTTAATGGAGATTCGTGGGATGCACATCCAGGGCACGAAGCTCCCGTTCCACCACTTCCCAAAGATGCTCTATTGGGTTGAGATCTGGTGACTGTGGGGGCCTAAAGTAGGCCAAGAAAACATTCCCCACACCATTACACCACCACCACCACCACCAGCCTGCAAAGTGGTAACAAGGCATGATGGATCCATGTACTCATTCTGTTTAAGCCAAATTCTGACTCTACCATTTGAATGTCTCAACAGAAATCGAGACTCATCAGACCAGGCAACATTTTTCCAGTCTTCAACTGTCCAATTTTGGTGAGCTCGTGCAAATTGTTGCCTCTTTTTCCTATTTGTAGTGGAGATGAGTGGTACCCGGTGGGGTCTTCTGCTGTTGTAGCCCATCTGCCTCAAGGTTGTGCGTGTTGTGGCTTCACAGATGCTTTGCTGCATACCTCGGTTGTAACGAGTGGTTATTTCAGTCAAAGTTGCTCTTCTATCAGCTTGAATCAGTCGACCCATTCTCCTCTGACCTCTAGCATCAACACGGCATTTTTGCCCACAGGACTGCTGCATACTGGATGTTTTTCTCTTTTCACACCATTCTTTGTAAACACTAGAAATGGTTGTACGTGAAAATCCCAGTAACTGAGCAGATTGTGAAACACTCAGACCGGCATGTCTGACACCAACAACTATGCCATGCTCAAAATTGCTTAAATCACCGTTCTTTCCTATTGTAACATTCAGTTTGGAGTTCAGGAGGATGTCTTGACCAGGACTACACCCCTAAATGCATTGAAGCAACTGCCATGTGATTGGTTGATTAGATAATTGCATTAATGAGAAATTGAACAGGTGTTTCTAATAATCCTTTAGGTGGGTAAAACTTAGTTCAACAACAACAAACAACAACAACAACAACAATAATAATAATAATAATAATAAACAATATTATTAATAAACAATATATATATAATTGTAATTCTTTATTTATTTATTTTGTGCTCGTTTATAATAATCATTGTTATTATTTTAAGTAAAAAAAAAGTTTAAATAAACATGTAGCCTACTCTACACATTTATCGACTAATACAGCCACTGCAACTCATCCCAGCAGAAGTTTAATGGTACCATTTCATCCTCCTTCTCTTTTTCAGTTCACACCTTGAGGCATAAAAAATTCCTGACATATTTGTGGATTTTTTTTTTGGTTTCTCTGTTGCTCAGACTCATCTTTTGGCCCTGAGAGCTTGTAATTATGCTAAAGCACAGATTTGATCCTGACAAAATAGTTTTCTGTAAAGGTATTCCCCAGGGTTGTGTTCTGTGCACTCTGTTGTTTATTTTTTTGCACAACGATTTTTGTTTCGTTTGTTCTTCTCAAGTTTTATCTTTATTCAACATATTTTTGGTGCCGCTTATCCTCCAAGCCCTTTTGACATATTAACAAAAACATTTTCATATTATTTTAAAGAATGTTTTACTGCTAAAAGGTTGTCTGTTTTGTTAAAACATGGAAGCCTTTCTTACTTACTTGAGGGTCATATGTTTAAAGATTTAGTGCGTAATGAGATTGAGTAAATTTTAGAATATAGAATAAATAGCTTTTATATTAATTGCACGTTATGTATTTTTACCCGGCAAAAATCTTCCTATTAAAGTAAAGTTTCTTATTATCTTATAACACTGTATCAGATTATATTACTACACATGATTTGGTAATTAAATGTTAATGTTTAATGTTTTAGAAGCACATTACAGGTTGGTGCTAGTAGCTTTTTCCTTTAGCAAGACTGATTTGCCTTGGCATATCTTATGCCATGATGCATGTATTTTACATAAATCCCTTGTCTGTGAAAATTCTGACATAACAGCAGAGGCTACAAGGCTGTCCTTTGCCTCTTCCATTATGCTCTGATGCACTTATCCAGTGGCACTAAACAGCTTTCCAGGGGGCTTGATGGAGATTAGTCTCTTGTGCCATAATGACCCCTCAAATTAATACTCAGAATTAGTCTAATTAGAAGTGTGTGGTTTGCTTTAATTTAGATTTGAAAGGGGCTAAACGCACCAGCGCCTCATGAGTTTTTTAAAAGTTCATCCAGGGCTCACAGGCCAGATTTCTCGGCCTGGTTCCCAAATGCTCTGCTCTCCCAGACACTTCCAAATGACATTATTCACAGTTGACTTGTCAGTGCCCACAGTGAAATTACACCCCGTCTATGCACCCTGCTAAATCCACCTTCCCCAAGCATGCCATTTGAAACCAACCGTCCAGGGAGATTTTAAATTGCACTAGTGCTGGCCTTTAGAGTACAATGTTTGGGCACCTTTTGGTTTTAAACCAATCTAATCCATGTAATCACGAATTGCGCTCAAATTCCCCGGTCCCTTTTTGTTGAAAGATGGAAGGAAAAAGAAACAGACAAGGAAACGGCGTTGATTACAGTCCCTGCCAGGGTGATGCCGCGACCCAAATAGCAGGCAATATAGTACGTTATTTCTCTGTGCTTGAAGAGATATGTGTTAGGAGAGTGAATGCGACAGATAGTGTTTTGTGGTCGACCAGGGGACACGTATGTCTCCTATATGAAATGACAGGTGCATTTTCTACAAAGAAAGACCATAATGTTTTTCTATTTAGCGCTTGACAGTTGGCTTCATCATAACATGAGCTTAAGGGGTTCGGAACAATCATGATTATTTCGGGCCGCTGGCATCCTTCCTGCAACAAATTGAGTGCTTTTATAGTGAGGAACCTGTGAAGTCTGGGTGCGGGACGTTGAAATGAATCAGCATGCTAAGTGAATATAGAATATTCCCTCCCGTTGACCTCTATCTCAGCATTCAGATGGGAAAAATAAGACATGCTAGTTTTTGTCAGCATTTTCCGGAATAGGTAATGTTACAGCACAGCTTTCATTTGTTTGTTAGGCCTTGGATCAAAATGGCAGAACCCAAGAGATTATTATTATTATAATGTTTACCCAAACAGCTTGAATTCTCAAAGGCGACGCCACCTGCTTCCCAGGACCAGTAAAAAATCCTACGATATTGAAATATCTTAATTCAGAGTAAGAAATAAAAAAAAAAAAAATCTTTATATTCTTTTTGATGAACTCTAAAAGCAGACAGTTAAATCATAATAAAGTCCTTATTTAATCTGTAAACTTCTTTTGGGCAAACTATTACCACAAATAAGCGGTCAGTTTACAATAACAACAATATTATTATTATTATTAAAATAATAATAATAACAAAAACAACAACAACAATAATAATAATGAAGAAGAAGAAAATAAAAAAAACAAAACCAGACATGGCCATCATGTCCATCAGAGACTAGAAACCAGGTTAATCACTGCATATTTAGTGTAACTATACAGTAAGTCTATGCATACCTAAGAGCACTATTTAGAGATAAAGAGCATTGAGTCAGTGAGGCTTTCACCCACGCTGTTTTTTTGCATTTGCATACAAATTGTATGGCCTTAACTGACCCTTCGGTGAGGTAACGCCTGCAATATCAGTGTGATATGCTAAGTATTTGTACAGCCTTTCAGAAGGGGAAAAGGAGGGTCTCCAATGTGCATTGGTTCAGCAAACATAGATAATGCAGGAATCACCATTTCAAGCTTATACTATTTGGAGGATATTAAAGTACAACAAACAGTATAAACAAACTATAAACTTTATCTTTCATTAATCCTTAGTGAGACTTTTAGGTTACATGTTGGACACAAAAATTAAAAAAGTGTGTTTATGCACACACCTTAAGCTACCAATCTGATTTTTTACTAGTTGTACAGAATATCAGCCTTGATGTGATGCGGCCATAAGCACTCCGAAGCAATAATGTCATTTATTATTAAGGGATTTAGGTTTGTACTGTATTTATTTAACTAGATGTGTTTTACTTCTCCAACACATCCTCCTGTAACTTGTGGACCTAGCACTTACAGTAGCTGGTGACCGACAGATAATATAATTAACAAGGTGTGAGAGCAGTTTTAAATCCTTACAATGGTACCATTCAGCCAAATGATGAGGGGAAATAAACATGGAGGTCGTGGAAAGTCCTAAGAAAGTTCCAAGTTTGAATCCCAAATATAGTTTAATGGAAATACATAATGAAGGGTGTACAATCCCTTGTTCCACACAGCAAGTAGTGCTCTTGGGATTTAGTGTTTTTGACTCTTGTGTTAGAAGAGACAGTTCAAAGGCAATTTGGGACTACTCATTAAGGGAACAAAGTGTTGTTTATGATGACATAATGATCAGAAAGTGCTCCCGTGCATGTTTTTGAATGTGAGTTTGGCAGGTAGCTACTCTCTCCTCTTTCCAGTACAGCAGATCGCACCGTCCTACTTTTACCCATACTGGTAACCGACAATTGGTGTAATTAAAGATCATTAGAACACCTGTGATGCGGAGTAATAAATATAGTTTAATCTTCGAGTGCTGTTGTGCTCTATATCACTACTCGAAAAGCCTTTTGTCCAATGGGATGACTCAGTCATAACTAAGTGTTGTATAACTTGTACTATATACTAAACATACTATATTAATACAGGTTGCATTAGTGGGGGTTAGGTTTAAGCTGCTTCTCACGTTTTATCATGTTTCATCTATGTTGCACGAGAAATGCTGTTGTTGAAGGTCCCTCGAGTAAAACCTCCAAAGCGGAGCACTGTTTGTTCATTTTATTGAGTTCAGTTCACTGAACCCTGCATCAGAGACCTTAATACTTTTTGCAATATATTCTGTATTTTGATGCAGAGGATAATTCCCTCTATTTATTCATATTCATATTGTCCTTTTATTTTGTATACTGTATGTTTAACTGTGCCATCTGAAAGTATGCATGCCTGTTTGTCCTTCAACTGCGCTGTTTTACAAACACAAATACCATACTTAGATATTACATGCAGAATTCTAATTACTTCTGACAGCCTTCATATTAGAGATGGACACCCACCCCTGACTGCCAAAACCTTCCTCTGTTGTCTGCACGTTGTCATTCTTTGGAGCAAATTCAATCTAGAGGTGGCTCAGCCCATTTATTCCCATGTGAACCATCTCCCCCACCCGCACATGTTTGAGCAGCTGTCACTGAGGTCTCATGGCGTTAACTCATCTGTCATGTTCAGACCGAAACTTGCGCATCACCTGTCATTTATATTATGGCACTTCTTCTCCGGGGACTTTTGTCTTTGTCGTGAACATCGGAATTGATTTTGACCAGAAGGTTCCAGATTCAGCTGTCTTTCTACAGTTTGCGGAACTATTTGAAATGCCTGTGTATGAACAACACTTCCGGTTACAAGGAGCTAATGCTGACCTGTGGCTTTGCCTCTCATCAAAATTCCACCTACGTTTTAGCAAACGAGCGTTTGTTTAAGATCAGACAGGTTAAAATGCAGGCAGCATGGTGACATGCAGGTTAGGCTAATTGGCGTTCCACAATTGTTCGTAGTGTGTGAATGAGTGTTTGAGTGTATTTCTGTGTGTGGGATTGGCACTCCATCCAGGATGTACCCTGCCTCGTAGCCTTAGTTTTAATAAAAAGTATTAATAAAACATATGCCGTGTATTATAGTTGCGCTGCTGTAATTAGAATCAGTTGGTTTAGTTAATATATGGAACAAATATATGTTAAGACTTTTACTACTTAAACCCAGGGTGTTCACTTCGGCACAAAAATAGTTAAAACTAGAAAATTCTTAAGTGAATTGTGAAATTCTGATTTTTAGGAAGCAATCAAGCAGGCATTGATTTGAGCAAGTGACACCAGAATGCTGCAGACATCTTTTTGACTCTATGCCCAGTCGGATCCAGCAGATTTTGAAGAGTAAGAGACTTCATACTAAATATTGATTGTTGTATAGCAATTTCACTGCATAAAATAACAAATCATTGTCTTGATTGCCATTATTTAAATGAGAAGAAATTTGAAAAATTAAAATTGGGGTAATACTAAAAATAATGGAAATGGTAGCCCAGAGGGTTAAGGCCCTGATTGATTAATTGGAAGGTCGGGGGATCAACCCCCACCTCCACCAGGCTGTCCTTCTTGGTTGCTTGAGCAAGGCTCTTGATCCTATCTGCTCCAGGGGAGCTAACCCTGTGTGCTCTGACCCCAGCTATGCTGGTATATGCAAGAAAAGAATTTCACTGTGCAGCAATGTATAAATTTCTGACAGTCATGAAAGATCATTGTGGACAAACCACCACATGATGTCTGACTACCAAAAGGCACTTTAGACATCTTTATTAATCTACTTAACAGAATAAAAAAGCCATATCCACATTTGATGAGTTTTCCAAACTGCCAAATACACAATATGGCCAACACTTTGCAGACACCTGACTATAACATGCAGCACATAAATTATATAAGTATAAAGTATAAAAATTTGATATGTATAAGATATGTTCCAGCATGACACTGGCACTGTGCACAAGGTAACCTCCTCGATGCCACGGTTTGCCAATGTTTAAGTAAAAGAACTCAAGACCTCTGAACTCAACCCCACTCACCACCATAGGGAGGAACTTGATCACTGAGTACGCTCCAGAGCTCCTCATCCAACATCAGTGCCTGGTCTTACTAATGCTCTTGTCACTTAGTGAACACAAATTCCTACAGCCACACTTTAAAATCTAGTGGAAGGGCTTCCCAGAAAAGTGGAGCTTATTGTAACCCTGACGGTAAAATAAATCATACAGTGTTTGTCCAGAAGAATACATATTTGCATTTGTGCCAACTGTTTGCTTCTTTAACTGAATACTACCTCAGATCTGTAATGAGGCCCAAGAGTAAAGACAGATCCAAGTGCAGCTTTATTTCGAGAATTTTTATATATATTTAAAATGCTCCAATTACGGCCAAATCATTTCCATTACTTTGCTTTGAAAAGTGTTCTTTACAGTATATGGTTTAAATAGTCACACAGTAAGGCTTCACTCATTAGTAATGAGTTACCATGACCCTGAAATAACCCGTACAACACAACTAATGGGTGTGTTGCTAGTGATTTACCCAAAAAATAATTTGGCGCATTATATCATGTAAAAAGTCTGGAGAATAAACAATATGTAAATAAGACTTGTTTTCCACATGCTAAAGGTTCCTGGAAGCCATGGCAAGTTCAGATTTCAAAGAGACTCCCAAAGGAGTAAAGTGAACTTCCTGATCTTAAATTCTGAAGATCTGTTTCATGCATGAGAATGCCTTCCAGTTGCACAAACATTAATAGTTTTTTAGTAAATCTTTTCCCTTATAGATTCTTGAGAACATTTTATACCTGCACTACGTCAATCCCATTTTTCCTCACTTGAATCTGACATTATTTTCAGAAAACATCACATGTTTTAGACATCTGCATGGAGAAATGTTGGCAAGAAAGCAGAACTCTCTTCAGTCTCTTCAGCCTCTGCTCCACTTTAGCCTGACGATGGGTTGATTGGAAAATGGCCCACTCGTTTGCTATCAGACCTCGTGGCCTCTTCAGGTTGTTCGGCAGATGAGGCTCCCTCGATCACCTCTCATGTGTGACTCCAATCATAAGTGTCTTCCCCTCTGCTCTGGTCTAGGTCCTGCGAGTGGGGGCTGGGTGATTAGCGCCTGGGCGGTGGGAATTTCTCACAAGCCAAGCTTGGCAATCTCTCTTAAATGTACCTAAGCATCACTTTTTCATGGGGCAGCTTTATTTGTTTTTGACTCTTGACACTCCACTGCATCTGGTAAGTAGCTGAGGGGGCCTGAAATAGGAATCGACCAGACAGAGGATGACTGGCAGGATAATAAATACTGTGTTAGGGTTGTGTTAAGCCACCAGTCATTAGATTTGTGTCACCCTATCTAAAAGTATACAAGCACATGTGCATTGTGCTAATTTCAATTTTAACATGGTACTTTTAAAATTCTTCACCTTAACGACTATTTTACTGCTTAAATAATTCCTCAAACGTTCCATGTACATGACAGAAACTGGCAGTTATTGCCAGAATGCTTTGGTCATTCATTATAATGCCGCTTTTCAGCTCAAGGGCTTTTTTATTCCTATCCGTGTATATATTTTCTGACAGCTGTCACTGGTATGCTGTATGAGAAAATGCAGTGAGCGGGAGAGGGAATGTGAATGGAAATGAGCCGGCTTAATTGCTCCTGGGCTTATTAGCATAACAAACCTAATAATAATAGACAGGGCAAGATATTCAAGCATGCCTGGAATTTAATAATACAAATAAGCAGCTTGCAAATTGCCATTATTGCAGTACATTTGGTTTGCCAGAGCACCTCGTTATTGCGGAAAGGCAGCGATTTCAGGTCAGCGTTTCATGAATACCGGCTTCGCCCCTGTCATTGTCGTTTGCCAGTTACAGCTAAGCAAGCACCAGGTGTACAGTGATGCAATAACGATGCCAAAATCCATAGCAGGCGTCAGCGAGGGAAGTTTCGGCATCTGGAGAAGCAAAGGGATTCATGATTGCTAAAGCAAACTTCTGTTTGGATGTCCTCAAGCTGAACACTGAAACTCTGAATAGAATTGTTGATGGTGTAACTTTACTGCACACTGCTGATTGTTTGTGCTTTATTTAAAAAATTATGTTTTATATTTAGAAACCGAAAATGATAGGAATGCTATCTCTGGTGGTCCTAAATGTGTCATTTAAAATGTCAAAATGTAGATGGAGGGGATGCACCAGCTATTTTGCTTTTTTTATTATTGATTGGGTTCTTCATGCTCTCCCTCCTTTTTTCCCGTGCCATAACCCAGGTAAGGTCATTGGGGCACCCCAGATGCATTCCACCCTAGTTCTTTCTATTCTTCCTGTCTCGACACAGCTCTCTGGGTGTCATATATGCTCAGATCTGTCCGTTCTCTGATGTTGTCTTCCCACCTCTTCGTCTGCCTGCTTCTCCTTCTGATAAGGTACAAAAATAATAAGGTTTTTTGGTCCTAACTTCTTCACCCACTGTGTAACCTGTTTCGACTGTATTCTAGGTAGAACCACATATCAGAGTATTTCTTGTAGAACATTCTGTATACCATATGGAACAAAGTTTGCAGTTTGACACTGATATGTGCTTGTTGAACATCCTATCCCAGTAGATTTTGCTGTTATAATAACCTGCACTCTTCTGGGAAGGATTTCCTATATATTTGTGCCCATTCAACCACAAGATCATTAATGTGCAGGCATTAATATTCGGCAAGAAAGACTGGCTCACAGTTAGCATTCCAATTCATGCCAGAGGTAATTGCTGGGATTAATGTTCTCAGGCCACTTAAACCATCCTTGGCAAACCTCATGTCTTTATGAAGCTCATGTTGTGCACAGGGGAATTGTCATGCTGGAACAGGTTAGTCAGAGTAAAGAGAGAACTAAATTCTAGAGCATCCAAGTACATTCTAGACAATTAGCTGCTTCCAAATTTGAGAAACTACCACATATGGCTGTGATGGTCATGTGTCCTCAAGCCTTTTTGTCATGTCGACCACAGTGGGTGTTGGTGGCTCAGTGGTAGGCTTCTCACCTGCCATGTGGAGGTCCAGGATTTGATTCCCAAGCCCAAATAGAATAGGAGGGTTGTGCCAGGAAGGGCATACAGCATAACATCTGTGCTAAGCTGTATACTGTATTTAGATCGGTTGTCTGCTGTGATGATCCCTTCAAGGGATTGGCAGCTGAAAGAAAAACAACAGGTTGTCGATCACTTCTTGGGTCTTGCTTTGATTCTGATGCAAAGGTTTGCAAGAATACAATTTTTCCAATACATGATGGTAAAGAGGTAAAGTAAGGGTCTGTCCACACTGGCAACAAATAGCGTCTGGGGACGTATAATCATTTCATTAATGTATTCTTTTACTGGGTCAGGTTGCTAAATTGATGGCTGATTGAAACTGGGAAGTGGATAGTGAAGGATCTTGCTCAGTGGCAGCTCGGCAGCTCTGGGGCTCAAACCAAAGACCTTCTGATGAGCAGTCCAGTACCTTAGCTACCAGCACACCCCTGCCTAGATGCCCCAATAAAATTAAATAAACTGATTTAAATGGCATGCATTAAAGTCGATATGGTGAAGTTTTCCATAGGATGAGTTTTATGTTCTTCCCAAGCTTGGTGGGTTTCCTCCAGGTACTCCGATTTTCTTCCACATTCCAAAGACATGCAGATTAGGCTACTTGGCGTTTCCAAACTGCCCGAACTGTGTTAATGCATGTGTGAATGTTGACTGGAGGTCCTACCACAGGTCGAAAAATGGGAATAAATTGACTTCGAAACTCTCTCTTCAGTGTGACCCATACAGTACAGTATGTCAGACCAACCGACAAAGTTTAATTTTCTGATCCAGGAAAGAAAGATTTGAGTAAAAAAAGAGAAACTGGTGTAGAAATGACTATTTACAGCTGCTATTATGCAAGTCATACCAGGAAGTTTCATCGATGTGCCACTGGTGTTGTGAAATTTATGTGGTTTAAGAGGAATAAAACACTTCTTTGCTGTTGACAAGAAATTGGTTAAACAGCCAGATATGTAGCAAAAACCCGTTGGACATTACACACAGGTGCAGAGAACATGAATTGTTCCGCTATAATTTCAGTGGAATCCTAGCGAATGGAGAAGATGTAGGCAGTAATTCAGCATTTGAGCTGAGCCGGTGGTGTGCTAATGAGCTCTGGCACTGAGTGAGAATGCTGATGCCAGTGCAATATTAAGTGTGGCATCTTTCTCACGGTCAAACAGAACTTACGTGCTATTTGCATTCGTGGGCAGATGGCCACACAGTCCTGACTTTAACCACAGATTATAGAGGATGGGAAAGACAGGATGAGGATGAGAGGATGGTAGCCAGGGTCTGTAGTAGAGTCCTGTGAAACAGGAAGTGCATGATGAAAAACAGCATGGGTTCAATTCTGTGTATGTGTGTGTATGCATGTGTTATTTGCTGGCGTCAGTGACAAATCAGAAACAATGGTCTGGGGGATGTAATTTTTCTCACACAGTTTGTGTTCACACAATAAGCATATAATGACCTTGTCGAGGGAGTAACCCAGCAGACAGTCTATTACAAACTATTCACTTGTTTGTTTTGTTTCGGGAACCCTATAAACTTGGATCGTCTGTTATATTTTAATGGTAGTTTAGCATCTCGAATGTGCAAAATGAAATCTCGTCTCTCCTTTTAATTATGTATCAATAAAAGATGTTAGAAAATGTACACACACATTTTAGAAAGCAAAGCAAATCAGTTACATTATCAGCCCTGATATAAACACTGTGTCCTTTGCATCCATTCGTCCATCTAGAAACCTCTGTAGTGACCATTGTATTTATTCCCATTTTCACACCACAGGGAATTTGGGAACACCAATTAGACTAACCCGCATGTCTTTGGAATGTAAAAGGAAACCCACCAACCAGGTAGAGAACATGCCAACTCCATACACACAGACCCAGAGGCGGGTACTGAACCCAGACCCTGGAGGTGCAAGGCAACAGTGCTAACCACTAAGCTTCCATGCCCCACATGGCTTTGCATCATTTATTCCTATATGGAAAAGAAAACGTACCCGAAGATCTTATTTGTCCAGTGGTTCATATTCACAATGTGTTGTTCTCTGATTGATTCTAATCAGAACAGAAGACTTCTAGCACAGTACACTGATGAGGCTCTTAACTAAAGTAAACATGTTGAGGAAGTCTGTACATCCGATATGGCTTGTAGCACACTGCAGTCGTTTTTTGTAAATATTCAGTGAGTGGTACGCTTTAAAATTGTAAAAAAAATGGACAGATAACTTGATATGCATCTGTCTGTGAGAAATTTACACACAATCGTTCACCAACACCACATGGTGACATGGAGGCCACATGTTTGGGGCATTAAAGGAGTTCCTGGGAGGCCAGTGTTGTGACACATGGAGTCCAATCATGGCTCTGTCATACTGAGAAATCGTTCTACCTTGATAGTAGTCAAACACTAGTAAAATGCTGGCATAAGTGCATTAGTGTAGCAGGGGATTACAGTATATAGAAAAATAAAGTTTTTTTTTTACTTTTATAACTGTGTTCCATCATTCTGCACGATCAAAAGTCCCGGGTTTGGCTTGAACGCCCCTCGTATACACAGCAAACGCTAATACAGATTAAGTCTAATTTGACATTAGCACTAATTTATCTATAACTTCATGGAGCAAATTAGAGCTCTGCAGGTGGGAAATGAAGAGCATGAGCAAAGATTTGCATAGCGCATATGCAAAGAGAGAAAAAAAAGCACTTCAAACCACTCCATAGTGATCCTCCAAATCCAAATGTATCTCCAATACACACGCATACACACGGTCACACACACAAAAACACACACCTGCTGTTAGATTTGAATAATGTCTTCAGCTTGCCGCCCCCACTGTGGGCCTGGCCTCCCACTCCATTACGTATAATATGATATGGATTTCAGAGAGCGTAGGATAATGCTTGTGTGCTGCAGGGCCTTTTCAGGAGAGGTGATTCATTTCAATAAATCCATATGCCATCAAGTGTGTCGAGTACTTCTGCGTTCGCTTCAGACTTTCCCCAACAAGATCAAAAGTTTTTATCTTCTTTGTTTAATATGCCACTTTTCACTTGCTTAGGTGTGCTTTCGGCTGCGCAGCGCTTTGGCTGTTTGAACTGTTTAAGAAAACTTTGGATAGTTCACCGGTGAATGATTTCAGGACGAATCAGAACAGGGCTGGGAAATCATTATGAGGTTTTATATCTCCAAAGCCTTGCTTCGGTGTTTTTCAAATGTAGTGTGCTCATCATCATCATCATCATCATCATCATCTTTCTATGGATCTTCTGGATCCCAGTTTATTCACTTTTAATCTTATCTCCTAACTTCCTTAATATCTCAGGTAAATGTATGCGAACCACGATAAATCCTCAAAGGTCTCAAAGACGTGTCGGGTGTCTGCTGGAGTTTTAATCATCCATTTAATAAAATCTGGAGATTACTTTAAATTCTTTCACTTAAGATGAGTTTAGAGAGCCTTGCTTCGTCAATACAGCAGCTGCTTTAAAAAAAAAAAAAAGAAAAAAAGAAATCCTGCTTCCAAGTGTGTAATCTTCATTTTCGCAAGATTTATGTACCACTGTGCTCATTAAGCAAGACAGTGACAAGCTAAAAGGTTTGTTAAATGTGTTTTGAAGTCGTATCTCTAAAGATCTGGCATGGTGCGACGCTGGTTTTGTGTGAATTCCTGAAAAAACACAGAGGCATGCATCCAAAGTCCAGTGTATGACAGTTGGACGGAAATTAGGAGTATTCAGAATTTGGAGCATGCTACGTTCGGAGAAATGCTTTTCAATTAACCTTCACCTTCAGCAGATTTTTTAACAGCCTGCGCTCAGTAGGGTGGAGAGGCACCAAAGGGACGCACGTGCACGTATCAATCCATTTTGATACCAGTTTATGGGAAGCGCCAGTCAAGCAGGATCATTTAAAAAGCAATATAAATAAGTCATGTCTGAGTGTGAGTTTGTATATTGACTAAATGTTATTTTAGCCACTATTGTATGTACACAGGATAAAGAATGGGTGGTGCTATATTATCTGGAGAGGTTTCATCATGTTAGAGCTGATAATTAGATAACCAGCTGCTCAGGACTTTTCGTAACATGATTTCACACCTGAAAATTTATACCTGTTTTTTATACGCTAACTTAATGCACCGTAAAAGTCCGTCTCCACTCATACGCAAATCAAGAAGCCTCTCTAGGGTTGGATATAGAACCCTATAACCAATTGTTTCTATTTAGGATAAAGAAAAAAAAAAGCTACAAACTTTTATGAACACTTTAAAAAATATACTTTCAAGAGGGTCAGTGACTTTTTTTCCCCAGATAGAATCCTTAATGGTTTTCCAAATTGTCAAAAGTCTGTATACTGTAAAACTTACAACAGAGTGTCTTTATTCTGGTCATAATGGATGTGGAGCCTGTCCTGAAGACACTGGGTGTTAGATGGCCTAAATGAATTGCAGGGCACCATGAACACTCGTTAACACTATAGGCCAATTTCTTTGCCTTAAAAAAAAAAAAAAAGTTTTACGTAAAACCCCACAACTGCTCAAAGTCAAAGAAGAACCCATTTAAGATGCCAAGATGTCATGTTTTTTAATTCTTCTCTAATAAACATACAGTAGTCCTAATTCTGGAAGATGTACAGATAATACTGGTTAGATCTTCCTTTACCAAACAAATCTGTCTCAAGATACTGTAGAATAGTTATGCTCTATAAAAATAACTGTCTTTTAAATATTGAACAAAATTCAACAGCTGCCCTTAAGTTTCAATTATATAAGGGGCGTTCAAGTCTACCCGGGACTTACTAAGTTTATAAGTGAATAAAGCGGCGTAAAACAGATTGACACAGGACAGTATACAGAAGACTTTAAGCTCAGTTCTGAATTGTGCAAACGTTTTAAAGAAGGCCTTACGCCCAGGAATGGCAATCATACAGTGAGTGCGGTGTTTTGAGGCTCAATGCAGTCATTCCCATGACCATCCCAGTAATGGAAGACCTGATCCTTGGATCCTTGTGAACGCCTCATTCCATGTTTGAGCCATTAAAGGAGTTCCTGGGAGGCCAGTGTTTTAGATGTGAAGCAGACCGAACTGAGAGAACTTTCAACCTTGATGGTATCCAATCACGAGTGAAACACTGGGATAAGTGCCTTAGTGTAGCAGGGTATTATATAGAGAATAAAATACATTTATGGTACCATAACTGTTTTTTTTTTTATTCTGCGCAATCAAAAGTCCCAGTCTGACTTGAACAGCCCTTTTAAGTTATATAAAGGCGTTAAATCTAGAACTGTTCTCCACTTTGCTGCTTCAATAAAAACATTAAAGCATGTATATATGTAAGTTTTCAAAAGCCCTAACTATCAAAAAAAAAAAGTTAACTGAACTTCTAAACTTTTTGGGCTTATGTCAATTTTCAATGAGGACAAAATCATCTTGAGTTACTAATCAACTGTATTGCTGAGAATATAATGATAACATTCGCACTTCATTTGACCTTTCATCCTCTAGACCTCTCCACTTTAAGTCGTGATTGCACAAGTCTCTACAAAAAGAATTATTGCAGTTTCATATTCCACTCGGCACTTAAACTGGTCTGCTACAGGTTAATAGCTAGATGACCCTGACCTCACTTTTCGAGACTAAAGAGCAAAGAAGCGTGGGAAATGTAGTTACAGATCAGAGTAGGTACTAAATGGATTGTGCATGGCATTTCAATACCAAGAAGACTTGTCTCTGCCTGTAGTCATTAGAGAAGACATTATGAGTTTCCAGGCTGCACTGCAGGTCTAAACGATAATGAAAGTTTTAAAGGTCTTGGTCAAGCTATTTCATCAACTAACTGACTCTGAAGAATGATTTCATTACAGTACTGTGAAATATGGAAAGTTTCTGAGAATCGAGTCAAAGGAACTCCCGTGGATCAATAAAGAATCTGTAAGTGGCAACTAAGTTCAGTAATGGCCTTCAAACTAATGAATTGTCCATTTAGTAACCTGTATGATTATGTCGGAGATCAGTGCGAATATCTACACAGTGCTAAAAAAAAAAAAAAAAAAACTTTACCTAACTAAACTGGCAGCTGGCAGTGCTGCAACATTAATGGAGGTACAGTAGATGGCTAAAACACGGAGGGAATGTAATCACATCCCAAACTTTACATTTACTTCCTAAAAAGTTAACAGGTCAGGCAAACTTGCTTTCCTTTCACCACCAAAATGTCCTGGCACAATTTTTTTCTTAAAGCCCCCTTTCCCTTTAACTATATATTCAGTCCGGGCAGGAGATGAGACATGCTAGGTGATTTCACAGTGTGTTCCAGTCTCCATGACTGGTGGGTTCATTAGCACTAATGGCACATTAAATAAAAGTCAGGAGGAAATCGAGGCCCTGGGGTCTCCCGTGCGAGGGCAATTAAAAGAGGCGATCAGGACGTAAAAGCTGTTTTAACGTGTGCTGAATGTTCGCTCACGTTTTATAATGTCTGCCTTCACCGAGGACACCAACGGCTAACAGTATTTCCAATTTATTAAACCATTGTAAAGGGAACCAGAGGATCGTAAAGGCGGAGCACTTTAAGCTCTGGGCTGATGATTACGAGGATGAGAGTTGGTGTCGCCAAGACATCACCTCGAGTATTTGTAAAACCAGTGAAAAATTATTACATTTTAAACTTTGGGTCAGTGGAAAACTTACATTGCAAGGACTCGCATGATATTAGGATTTACCCAGATACCAATGATAATACCAATGTCAGCCAGGTCGAGCTACTTCAGGGAGGATCGTATTCATGGGTGTATGGCATTCTTTTAAACCATCTTTGCACCATTTAAATGTTTTAATGTGGCCAAAAGTCCCATGACAGTACTGTGCTTGAAGGCTTCTGTAAATGTCGATCAGTTTTGCACGTTCATTTACGAACAATGAACTTCTACGTGCGCTGGCTACAATTATTACTTCCTGATTATTACATACCGAGTATGTAAGTGTGTGTATATGGGGCCGTGAGATGTACTGGCATCTCATCCAGGGTGCATTTTTATCTCACCCCTTGTCAATGTTTCCAGGATAGGCAGATGTACTGTACAGTATATAATGTGCAAAATAGGGTGAGAGAACACTATGTAAATTCATTTTTTGACTGTGCTGAAGGTTCTTGGTTACTCCTGGAAGAGTAAATCAAACTAAACCTTGTGCACGCTTGACGTGACGTGAATCTTGTATAAAGGCAATTAAAGGCGGTAAAAGGAACTCTACTGTATGATTATTTCATTTTTACCATAAAAAAAGCATTTTTTCTTACCTTCAGTCAACAAAACTAACACAGATCAATATGCAGTGCACACACATACGCTGTTTGACAAAGTGTGCTATATGGCCTATTCCAAAAGCTCAAGTTGAGAGGTTTTTGAAGAAAAAAACATCATCCAATTTGATTAATATATCCTTGCACCCACAAACTGCTGAATAAATCTGATGAAAATGTCACTCAGGATGCACAAATCAAGATGGCGCAGCTCTTGCCATCAGTTTGTTATAGGAAACATGGGCTAGGACAGATTGAACTGCCCCCAAAAGAAGTGATTCAAAATACATTCTGGCTGGGGCTTTAAACTTGTTAAATGATTCTTTAAGATTGCGGACTTTTAAAGCTCTTTAGATGGGAATGTGCATTTTTCATACATCTCAGAAATGATCATTTGATCTTATCGGTTTGCGCAAAAAAAATTGTGGGGAAGATTTTTTTTTTATTTTTTTTTGCATTGAAATGAATATAAATAAAAGATATTCAGTATCAACCAGGCAGTTTTTTTTTTTTTTTTGTTAGTTTTTTTTTTTTTTTTACATATCTTCATAAAGTTGCATAATTTCAAAATATGAATGTCAGATTCCTATAAACTGCAGACTGGGCCCCAGAAAAACTCTGAAATAAACTTGAAGTTGTTGTTGTTTCCATGCTGTTGAGCCCATGTGATATCAAGTGACATCACATGTGATATAGTGCCCTATGAAGTCGTCACACAGGTTAGTTTTGGCCCTTGGGAATGGAATGAAGTATGTGAAATGTAAGAAATTCAAAATTTTGGCAAAAATCGGTTGATAGATACCTTATCTTCCTGATCCTTTAACAGAAATAAGAGAAAGTTTTAATCCTAAAAATTACTTTAAAGAACTTTACTGTACACCATCCAAGCTGGTTACTCTAGTTAATATAGAAAAAACATGTATTTAGTTTGCTATGAAACCACACTGCAGGTGAAGTTATTTTTAGGAGTAACAGGGAAACCCTGGTGTCAAAATGAACCTGATGGTTCCCTCTTTCTTACTACATTACTGGATCACTCACTCGTAATCTATACCGCTTTACACTGTAGGTCATAGGGGGAAGTCTATCTCAGAAGACTTAAGGCACAAGGTAGGGTACACCCTGGACAGGGCACACACACTACGGGCAATTTGGGGATGCCAGTTAGCCTAATCTGCATGTCTTCGGACTATGGGAAGAAACCGGAGCACCCAGAGAAAAACCCACCAAGCATGGGAGAACATTCCACGCACATAGACCTAAGGCAGAAATTGAACCCTCAATCCAGGACATGCAAGGCCACGGTGCCAGCCATTACGCCACTGCGCTGCCTCATCATTTAAATATTTTAAAGATAGGATTTAAAGTTTATGTAACTTAATGAGGCCTAATGCACCAGGCATCTGAAAACATGCATAACTTAAGTCACCCATAATGTGACTTAATACCTGACTGATTCGACACATCACACATCAGGTAAGAGTCATTGTCATTTTTATAGCAATGTTTTTTCTTACAATGTCGGGTCGCTAGCCTGACACCCAAACCTTCTCCTTTCTCATGTTAAGGGTTAAGAGTCTTTCCCAAGATCAAAACAGTGGCAACCCCACAGTGGCAGGGCTCAAGCCCCTGATAAGCAACCCAGAGCCTCAACCTTCTGGCCCACCACTGCCCAGACTTTAATTACCAAAGAATTCTTAAAATCTTGCCATCTTGTTTTGATCATGCTTCCTGACAATAAAATGTATAAGACAATTTTTGAGTGCAAGTGCAAGTTTATCAAGCCTCCAACACCCTATAGTTGCCAAACTCCATGTGAAACATTTGGCTTTCAGTGATCACATTTAGATTTATGTGAGTTATGGTTGGAAATTAGAGGGGCCACATCTTCCCTAACGATGTAGTTTTTCTAACAGCAGGCAATGATTAAAGAAAAAAATCTACACTAGGCGAAGAAGAGCTTTCGCATTTCGGGAACAAGTGAAAGAGAGCAAGGGAATGTTATTCTCAAGCCTGTCAGGGGTTATTTATGCATTCTTGAGACACTCATTAAAACGTTAGGCCACAATTAAGAAAGCAAGCATAAATCTATCTGCAAGCGGATGTTAATTAGTTTCCTCGGTGATCACTCCTGGAGTTATCTTATCCTGCAATATTGTGATTATGTCCCAATTTGCATATTTCCGCTCCTGAAACACCATACAGTTTTTCACTGCCATGGGAAAAGTGATAGGATGCTTCGTTCGGTTTCAAATTGAAATGCATGAATTTGATGTGAAAGGAAAAAGTGTGTTATAAGCATCTTAGCTATTATTAAGGATAATTCACTTTCTGTATAAGTGTGCATTTGATTGTGTTCATATCACATCCCAGCCTGAAATTGTTTCATCATAAATATGAAAATGACTACATTTGGACAAATTTTCCCAAGAGCATCAGCAAGTAGAATGGCTCAGCAAGAATTATTTTAATATCTGTTCGTGCTCAAAGCCACTGACATTCCGCCATACAGTACATGCTGAATAACCTTCTTAGAGTTTAGTCAAGATTGATTTTTATGTATATACAGTATCTGAGCAGGGGTAAGAGAAAATAAACACTATATGAAGTCCTTAAATTTACTTAAAGGAAACAGACAGGATTGAAGCATAAATAAATAAATAAATGTAACATTAATTCAATTCAATGTATTAAAATTCGTATAGTGCTTTTATCAATGGTGCGGCGCTGTCGCTTTGCACCTCATGGGTCCAGGTTTGATTCCCTCACCGGGTGTGCATACGTGTAGTTTGCAAGTTCTCCCTGTGCTTGGCGGGTTCCTTTGCCATCTAGAGTAACAATTTTATATATTACAATATATATACAAACACAGATAGAATTAGTTTAATTTTTTTAAATGAAAAAATACTAATTTTCTTTTCTTTTTTTGCCATTTATAGGAAAAAAATAACACATTACATTTAGCAGACACTCTTATCCAGAGCGACTTACATTTCTTTTTTTTTATTATTATTATTAATATTATACATCTGAGTAGTTGAGGGTTAAGGGCCTTGCTCAGGGGCCCAACAGTGGCAACTTGGTGGTTGTGGAGTTTAAACCTGGGATCTTCCGAACCGTAGTCCAATGGCCCATCAAATCCAGGCCATTTTAATTCAAACCAGCTATTTAGGCATCCCTGAACCATAAAACACTTCGGGAATAACTCGTTGATGCCTTAACAACTATCTAGAACTGTTTTGGAATGTATTTTTAATTTTGACTCAAATCACCAAGTTACTAAATATGGCGTATTCCCTGATTAAATTATAAAGTTGTTGTTAGTCTTTCGGTTGCTCCTTTTAAGGAGGTTGCCACACAATGTAGCAGACCAACTGATCCACACCACAATGTGGCACAGGTTTTACACTGGACAGGCTTGGGACCGGCATGTGGCTTGGGACCGGCACTGCATCCAGTGGCTGGGGTTTGGGTATTGGCTGGGAATCGAATCCCGGGCCTTCTGTATGGCAGACAAAAAACCTACCAGTGAGCCACCAATGTCCTGATTAAATGATAAAGTAAATTATGCAACTGAAAATAAGTGTAAAAAATCATTAGAAAGACTACATATAGCTGTGCAGCAGGGTAAAAAGACTTTCACAAGAAAAACAAGACTGAACAAATCCAGACTAAACTCCACTATTTAATGATTCGTAATGTAATAGTTAAAACTCTCACTTCAAAATTGCATCTTGTTGTGCTTTTCTTTTACATGGATTCTATTAACACCTCCACTGTGTTTGTGATTAACAGCCCTCTGTGAATTGCAGGATGTCGACACAGAGCATGTATTGTAAGAAGCAGATATTAAGACGTATACCAGAGGCTGACCCTCATGAGATCAGATGCACACATGTCGCATGATTGTGATTCACACTAAAGTCTCTGCAGCGTTCTTAAAATGTACACTGCTTCTTAAAAAATGCAGTCTCAAAAGGGTTGCTCCTGCTTTCTTTATCCTTCCACGATGCCTGATTCGTCTGACTGGGTTTTCTTTCTGCCTTGTGCGAAAGAGCATAATAACACTTACTGTATACAGAAAGGATAAAAGAGGACATTACAAAAGAGGGGGGAAAAACATGAACACACGTTGACAACCTTTCATTCAGCATGCCAAATAAACAGACAGCTGTCCCTGTGTCTTATTATCACCTCACTTAAATCTCCATAAGACCAAACTAGAGCACTGTATTAAAATTTGCATCCTTTGTCAATCATTTGTGTTCATAATCCTTGTGACGCCTTTATCTTGCATTGTTCGACACGTTCAATCATTCTGTCACATCTATTCATAAATCTTGGGTTAGCACAATAGTACGATTTTTTCTGTATATAGCAGCAGCAGTAAGTATAGAGAAAGACTTGAATAAATGTTACCTACCGCATTTGTATAAAATGTGTGATTATTAATGTGTGATGAGAAATTTGACACATTTGCCTGTTCTGTGAAAAAAAAACGAAAAAACATGGAGAAAGATCTTTACTCAAAAGAAAGTTTGCGGCAGTTTATTGCTGTCAGATTGATGTTTAAATACTGTACGGTATGTACATTGTCTGACTAGATAAAAAAATTAGATTTAAATACTTTTATTAGAATGGCTTTTATAAAAATATCACTGCAGTTATTAATACTGTATGTTTCGTCTCTCAGCAATTCTTTGAACCCTAACTAAAGCACTGGATGTTAGAAGACGTACCCTTTGGTCATATAAAAGATGGTACTGTGTTCCAGTAAGGTCAGATTATTGGTAAGTAAACAAAGGATAGTGCTGAACCAATAACTTCAGGAAGAACTATGGTAAAAATAAAACCCCAAATGATTGTGATCGAGGATCACCGGTGACGAGACATCATAAACAAAGAAGGGTAGAAATCACAGCTGTGTTTAACATTCCCAATAAGAGTATTCACACACACACACACACACACACACACCAAGCATAAAAAACTTCTAAATCAAGATATGAACCAGTGGGAAACAGGTGCAGGTGATGACAGATGATCAGGCCGGTGATTAGTGTACTGCTGATGCTGAGTGGTTGGAACAGACGAGAGGGGAAATGAGGTTGCTGTTGTTTTTTATTATTATATCTGTAGGCACTTTGCAGCCTGTTGCAGTAAAACATTTGTTCCCATTTCCTTAATTTAATCCACATCATTTAATTTAATTAAATATGTTAGAGAAAATGTTGTTGGAGAATATGTTGTAAGATTTGAGAGGCGGCTTCAGATGTTTGCACATTACTGTAAAATGTTGTGACATTGCATAATACTACAGTCAAAGCATGCCATAATTAAAGCTTTAGATGGCCCATCAAAATAAATGAATAAAAAATACATTCAAATTTTACTTGTCACATAAACAGTCATACACAGTATGATTTTCGGAGAAATGTTTTTACAACCGTCGTCCATGACTTAAAAAAAAAAACAAGTATTTAAATAAATAATATAAAATAAAAATATAATAAGAAGAAGAAAAAAAGAGTATAAAAAGAAAATATTTAAATAAAGATAAAATATAAAATTTAAGAAAAAAGAATGTTATAAAAATTATACAAATATAGAAAACTTTGGTTGTAAAGCTCTAAAAGTTACACAATGAACAAGTGATCAAATTTAAATGGAATTAAAATGAAAAAGCAATGTCCAGTCATGAGCAGAACAGTGTGCAAAGTTCCAGGTGTGCTAAATGTAGACCATGTTCAAATGAGTGTTACATTTAAAATAAATGAATAAATACATATTTATGGCGGCACAGTGGCCTAGTCGTTAGCACCGTCACCTTGGACCTCCAGGTCCTGGATTCGATTCCCGCCTCAGTCTGTGTGTGTGAAGTTTGTTTGTTTTCTCTGTATTTAGTGAGTTTCCTTTGGGCATTCCGGTTTCCTCCTACAGTCCAAAGACATGCAGATCAGGCTAATTCGTGTTTCCCAAATTGCCCTGTAGTGTGTGAATGTGTGTGTTCGTATATGTATGCCCGGTCATAGATTGGCACCCCATCCATGGTGTACCCCAGTCGTGCCCTAAGCATTCGGGGATAGCCTTCAGGCTTCCCTTGACCATGTACAGTATACAGGATAAAGCAGCATAAAAGATGAGTAAGTAATGACTTATTTATTTACTTTTTGGCCAGGCAGTGTACTGTATGTTAACGTATCAGATTGTTGCTATGCCTGAGTTCTGGCAAATGGCCTAAAAAGCAACAATTATTTGAACAAAAGATAATGGAATTGACTTTTATTCTGCTTTGGCTTTCTAAAAGGTTTCTAAAAATACCTTGCCTTTTAAACTACATTTTAAATTGCTTAAATACCAATATCAAAATATGTATTTACTTCCATTAACTACTTTAACCTAGACAGGTTGCCAGTGAATCTAGGGTTTATACGAAGGAGCGGGTGTGAGTGGTGCCGATGTTTAAATGTGGCACAAGGTAAAATGCTGAAACAGTACTTCTGGTTAAGTTTTATGTAACAAGAAATATCTTTCTGTATATGAAGGGTTTTTCCAGGATGACATAAACTGTATATGAACATTATACTGTATCTAGTAAAACCCAGAACTGCAAAATGAAATGGGTGCAATATAAGCCATATAGTTTTTGGTATAGTTATGTGATATCCATATTGCCCTCTGCCACCTCTGAAAGCCCTCTTGTCACCATCCTTGGAAAAAAAAACACCTTAGAGCTGTTTTCCCACTTATTCCACTTTAAGAAGTAGACAGACACCGTCAAGGCTTTTGCTACTGATGATTGTTGTATTTCAGGCGAGGTCATGTTGTAGATGTAATCACAGCACTGTACGCTCGAGTCTAGACGTATATACCCTTGCTCTGTTTTAGAAAGGCATCAAGCTGAAGCAAGGCAACGAGTGTTTGTGAAATTGAAAAGCACTCATGCAAAAATGCTGCATGAGCAGGACCAAGGTACCAAGGGGCGTTTACACGCCAATAAGCACCAGGGGTGCCTGAGTGAAACCAAGGTAAGGTTTTTTTTTTTCCCCATGAAGGATAGGTTATGATGGACTGAACACTGTACACATACACAGCTCAAAAAGTCACCTTATGAGAGAGTACTGTGCATGAAATATGACCAGAAACACACACAGAAAAAGAATGATGTAGAAAGGGCATGCGATAGGAAAAATGTCAAGAAGGAGAGGAGATGCAGAAAAGAACACTGATTTTGACTATTAGTTAAAACAAATCCTATTATTCTAAACTTATAATCCTTTTATTTATAAAACATATAAAAGTGTGCAAAAGTCTTAGGCACCCTGTGTTCTTTAGTACAAGCTTTGTTTTTTGAGGACGTATATATTTTTCTATTTAAGGACTTTATTCCTTTATTCAATTCAATTCAATTTTATTTGTATAGCGCTTTTAGCAATTGTCATTGCCGCAAAGCAGGCTCGATTCCCACCTCGGGGTCTGTGTGCATGGGGTTCGTATGGTCTCCCCATGCTTGGTGGGTTTCCTCCAGGTACTCAAGTTTCCTCCCATAGTCCAAAGACATGCAGATTAGGCTAATTGGTGTTCCCAAATGACCCAGTGAGTGTGTGTATGGTATGTGTGTGCTCTGAGATGGATCGACACCCCATCCAGGATGTACCCTGTACGATAGGCTCCAGGCCTCCCTCAAGATCTTGTATACAGGGTAAAGCAGTATAGATGGTGAGTGAATGACAATGAGTAAGTATTCCATCACAAAAAGCTACAGAAAAACATTTGCCAGAAAAGCAACTAGCACATATAACCTGCTGGGTTTTACATACAAAAAGAAGCAGGTGCAACAGTTAAGGTCCTCAGAAGAACCGTGTGGTTCTGCAGGATGCTGAGTCAATAATTTCCTAAGAAAACTGCACAACAAATTGTACCCAAGTCCAAATGCTGTGATGCCAAATATTGACTTTGTTTAATTAATTAGTTTACCAGGCTTTACAGTTTTTTTTGTTTGTTTGTTTTTTATTGGTTGTTTTAGACATATGACTTTGTATGCCTAATATAAATAAAAAAATAATAATCATTTGCATCATATTTTCTGCAAAATCACTCAGGAAGACAATAAAACATACTAATAACAAGCAGCTTGTTTGCAGCTTGTAATGCTTCCAAAGAAACCATTGAAGAGTGTCACAACCAGATGCCTAATATGTTTTTTAATTATTATTTTTTTTTGCCTAAATTAATTAACACTTACAAAGGAGTCCAGTAGAGACCACCTGTATTTCTCATCTGACTCTAATGTTGTTCAATTAATTTGCATGTCACTGACTGCCAGCACATCCAAAAGGTGCCTGATGAGACAAAAGACATACAATTTTACGTACATTAAGAATTTAGCAAGAGCCAGTAAATTAAGTCATCTAGAAAAAAATATAAAAATAAATAAAATCATGATCACGGTGGCGGACTTAAATTCTGGGTTCATTAAAAGTAAACCACAAAAAAAAAATTCTCTGCTGGCCCTAATTTTAACCACAAAATAAATTATTCATAAGTAGAATTTTCAGTAGGTGGTGGGCCAAATTAGTGAAGCTTAAAATCAGCTGCTCTTACAGTTCCTTTAGTCACATTTAAAGGCTCTTGGCTTGCTACTTTACGTTAAACCATGGTTAAGCTAAAATTTACATTTACAACGTAAATATGTGATGCCAATCTGTACAGGAAGTCCAATTATTACTCACTTGTTTATGTCTTTATTATCAGCAGTGACCTTATTCCCCCTCTCATCTGTTCCAACCACTCAGCATTCAGCATCACCAGTATACTAATCCCCGGACTGATCATCTGCACCTTTTTTTTTTACTGGTTTCTGCCTTAGATTAAAAAAATTATATATATATATATATATATATATATATATGTGTGGCTTTATATAAAAATAAAAATTCTTCTGAAACTGCAGGTACAGGGACTAGACTAAAAATAAGAGCCAAAAATGTCCTTCATCAAGCCTGGACAACTATTCCTAAAGATTGCACTAAAAACACAAAAGAAGCAAATTTTGCTTTTTTGTAAGCTAAATATAAAGAGATGGGGGTCTTCACACTTTTACACAATACTGTAATTGAATACATTTTTTAAATAAATAAATATATTTCATGAAATCATGACAGTAATGTTTTCATCTAGTCTGCTTCCTTACTTTGCCTTGTATAAGCACATAATTGCTGTCTTAATGTGCCCTCTTGAGCATGACACATTCAGCAAATAACTAAAGATTAAAGTCTAATACAGAGCTAGAATATTAATTCACCTTTTTTATATTAGAACATTAAACGCTGAAAAAGGTGACCTTGTATGGGGTAGCAGCATTCACAGCCCGGTCTTTTTACTAATCTGTATAAATTGTAGATCTTGTGGTTCTCGTAGTCCCAGGCCAATAAAAGAATCTTAGACTTGTACACCACAGCCAAGCTTTGACCCATGATCATCACAGTGAGATCTTTTCCCACCTGCCCCCTGGTGCACCAAAGCAGAGTAGGAGCAGGTGCTTTGAGTCACACCTAAGCTAAAATCATGAGCAAGGCATGGATGAAAGGACGATGTGGAGCTTACACAAAGCTGAATATCCCTCCTAATAAAAGGTGACACGAGCTCTCATGCAACAGTCTTTGTACTGTGTTCCTTATAGTGCCAGGTCAATGCACACATCTGGACCACTCAGCTACTGCTACCTTCAACAAAGGGTGTTTTCTTTCAGTTTACATACTATACAGTAAAACTATGAATGCTTAAGAAAACACATAAATAGGAATTTCGGCAGCAGAAGAGAGTGAGAGCAGCTGCTTTGAGTAATACTTTAAACAAATCCCAAATAAAGGCTGGCCAAGCCAATGTGAGGCTTAGTGTCTTCCAGGGAATTTGTGTGTGTGTATTGCCCAGAGCAGCCTAACCCCTTCTTGCACGAGCGCAAGGTGGGACATTTTACTCTTGTTCCGTCCCTTTACCAGATTTAGTGTCCCGCCAGGTTCCAGCACCCTCGGCTTGCTAGAGGCGTTCCCAATCCTTTGTACTTCCAGGCACAGCAGTGACCTGACCTCTAGCCCATTGAGCCACCAGTGTCTTCTGACGAGTAAGCCATTTTTAGGGTTTATCTTTTGCTTGACAACACCCATACACTGATATGCGCTTACAGTATAAAGAAAACATGCTCACCTATTGTAAACCAAGCCTTGAGCCAGGAATGTCAGACACAGTTACCTGCTTTCTTGTCTACTGATCCGCCAATGCCTGCAGACAACTATGCTTTCTTTTTGTCAGTCAGGTTATTTTCTTACTGGCAAGTGCTTACAAGGCATTCCTTAGGTCAAACTCTCAATAAATGACTTCGAATAAAGACAGAGAGGTGTCAACGATTTGGCGGAAAAGCATCTGAGGTTACTGATTCAAATCTCCAGAGTGAAGTAAGCATGTGTTTGTGGAGTTGAGATCAGATACCTAACTTGAGATCAGATACCTAGACAAAATAGATCAGATAAGTGAGCTGTTTGTTTATATAGTTGTCGGAGATGTTACTACTGTATGATGCGAGTGTGTACGTATTCTAAGGGAAAAAGGTCATCTTAGACACTAGTTGATTGAGTGTATTTACAGATATATTGTGACAGTAATGAGAAAGAGAAATAAGACTGGCCAGGTTTAATCAGGTCCAATGTAGCCTTGCCTTTTTACAAAGCCGCAAGAGGGTGCAGGCGAAATTCTGCTGCATTCCCCTTAATCCCCCAACCTCACACCCAGTGACTTCTTCCTCTTCCATCACTTGAAGAAACCAGCAATAATGATAATTATGACCACCCCTCATAAGGATTGCCATTAATACTTAGATAAACATCATTTGCAGTCAATGACTGCAAGTCTAGGTGGCTGTTTTTAAGTCTTTCTAACTTTGGTCTTGTCATAAGTAATTGAAATGTAGGTTATATTGGGTTGAGATCAGATGACTGACTTTCCCAGTAAAAAAAATATCCTGTTTCTTTGCCTAAAGAAACTTTTAGGTAGTTTTTAACTGTATGTTTCGGGTCATTATCCATCCGAATGTGATGCACCATCCTATCAGTGGATAAATCTTTTTGGCTGAATCTATCCAAAAAGTAGATTCAGTATACATTTCAGTATTTATCCTGCTACCTTTTCCAGCAATAACGGCATTAGTAACCACCCGTGACCTGGTTCCATTGACAGCCATATACACTGGCCATACATCTGCTTGTCAGCCATTTGGTCTATTTTTATGAGCCCCCCAAAAGTGTGTATGAAAATGGTTGTTACTCTGAATGGTTACAGCCTTTTTTTTTCATTGAGTGTTTTATTTCAAATTTACTGTGCTGTTGTACAGAAGCCAAATGACAACAAGACAAAAAAATTATAAAAATAAGAAAAAATGCCTTTGTTCCAAATTTTATGAACCTTTGTATAAGTGTAGTAAGAGTTTTATACATGGTGTGAATGGCAGTACCCCTTGTATTTATTGGTGATGTATGTGACTGCTGAAAAAAATGCAGCCTGATGAATATGTGGACAAGTGTATGGGGCTATATTACCAGCTCAGCCAAATGCTTCAAAACTCATTGGAGGGCATTTCACAGTGTACTGTAGATGGATCTGTCTGCAATAAAGATCTGGCAGAGCATTACCAGAGAAGAGAACCAGTGTCTGGTGATGTCTGTGGGCTCCATGCTGTCATTACCTAAGGATTTGCAATTTTATATTGTGAAGTATCTGACATGTTGAAGAAGTATTTAAAGAAACCTGGTCAGGTGTTACCTTCTGGAACATCTTGAAACTGATCTGTGAAGCAACATGGGATGTTAACACAATTCTTCACACAACACACTTATTGATCACTGCAGGAGAGTGTTGTAAGTTACATTTCTCACAAAGTCTGCCATGATTTGCCTTAGAGAGTCACTCTTCACCCTCCATATCTTAGCTGTGTTCCATGCCACAGTGCACATAAACAGCACTCCCTGCTCCCTGTTCAGGGAATGTCACTAAAGAGAATCTTTTTTCGACAAGATTCCTCCATTCGGAACACCCTGCAATGTTAACAATGCAGACATCACTTGCTCTGGATAAGTGTTACCGTGGGAATTTCACACTATTGAATCTGCATTGATCAGTCACTTCATTAGGTGTACAGCCGATTAATGCAAATATTGAATCAGCTAATCACATGCCAACAATTCATTGCATTTAGGCATGTAGTCATGGTCAGGATGATCTGCTGAAGTTTAAACCAAACATCAGAATGGAAGAAAGGTAATTTAAGTGACTCTGAACCCATCATGGTTGTTGGTTACAGACTGGTCTCGCTTCTCTGAGTATTTCCAAAACTGTTGATCTACTGGGATTTTTACACCTCCATCTCCAGGGATAACAAAGAATGGTCTGAAAAAGAAAAACATCTAGTGAGTGGAAGGTCTCTGGGTAAAAATGCCTTGTTGATGCCAGAGGTCAGAGGAAAATGGCAAGACTGGTCCGAGCTGATAGAAAGTCAACAGTAACAGTGGGTGCCACTCCTGTCAGCTGAGAACAGGAAACTGAGGCTACAATTCACATGAACTCACCAAAATTGAACAACAAAAGATTGAAAAAACGTTGCCTGGTTTGATAAATCTCGATTTCTGCTGCAACATTTGGATGATAGGCTCAGAAGTTGGTGTAAACAACATGAAAGCATGGGCCCATCTTACTTTGTACAATTACTTCAGGCTGCTGGTGGTGTAATATTGTCGTGGGTCTTTTTGTGGCACACATTGGGCCCCTTATAGTACCAACTGAGAATCATTTAAATGCCACAGCTTACCCGTATTGTTGCTGACCACGTCCATCCCTGACCATGTTTAGTGAACTCAGATCTCAATCTAATATATCACCTTTGGGATGTGGTGGAGCTGGAGATTTGCATTATGGATGTGTAACCAACAAATTTGCAGCAACGTAGTGATGCTATCATGTAAATATGGACCCAAATATCAAAGGAATGTTTCCAGCACCTACTGTACAGTAGTTGAAGTGATGTCTTGAAGTATTAAGGCAGTTCTAAATGCAAAAAGGGGTCCAACCCAATGCTAGCAATGACGTACCCAATGAAGTGACCTGTGATTGTCTATTGAAATAAAATGATATGATTAGAATATGTACAGTATACTATTGGAACAAAAGTTCACATTCAAGCGGGCTCAGTTCTTCATAGTGCCAGAGCATGCCTCCAGACTACTGTTATATTCAACAAAAACTGTTTTATCTGCAAGTTTACATGACCAACACACAACTGTGTGAGCGTATAAAAAAATATATATATCTTGACATTTAAGTTTTTGGTGTTTTACCAGAGCCAAGTGTTGGTCCATGATCATACCAGTAAAACACACAACTGCTCATACACCTGTCTATTGGGCCGCAAGAGCAGCCACAAGAGGGCTGTGGAGCTTGATCTTTAGTATTATAATAAGAGCTTGAAGCTGTATAAGGAAACTACTGTAATCAACACCTTCTGACCAATCAGAGTCAAAAATATAACAGTGTTGTGGTATAAATCAAAGCACTGCACTACTAGAAGCATTGTGTGATGTCCAATGATCCATCTCTGTCTTTCTCTCTGGGCAATGTCACCTCTGTTTACGCGATCCTGGCACATTGCTGGCAGGTTTGACTGAGTCAGAAGGTGTCACTTTAGTCCCAGCATCATGCCAGATGCTCCAATCAGCCCGATTATGTGGCACTCACATCTGCAAGCCACTGGAGAGAACAGGGCACCTCTGGCACTTTCTGCTCCTAAACAAGGCATCTGGATATGTTAATCCATATAATACCTTAAAAAAGTGCATGATCCAAAACAAAACAAAACAAACAAAACAATGCAGGGGATACTGCAAAAGTATTGGCACCTATGATGAAGGACAAGTTTCTACCTGAAGCTAGTCATTGTGCTGAATAGAGGCTTAAAGGCCAGCAATTAAAGTAACCATATTGTAATGTTTTTAACCAATTATTAAAAATCCACTGGCTAAAGATTCAAACTACTTTACACTGAACTAACGATAAAGGCATTAAACTGATAAAAGGTGATTTAAAGATACAGAAGATACAGTTAAACTGTTTGACAAGTTAGTAATAAATATACAAAAAAAATCAGCAAATCTTTATGCTATTATATACTTTATATTTCCAACCAAACAATCTCACAGGCATTCTGTAACTAAGAACCAAGTTATAAACCAGATTACTAATTTGTATTGCGTGCCAGTGCTTTTATAACCATCACCACACTGCTGTATAACTAAACAAAGGGTTATTATTATTTTAATAATAATATGTCCCATAAAACGAAACCTATAGCATCGTTTCAATGCTGGGGTTGTGCCGATCGTTTCAAGGTAACGGCTTTTCTTTATTTTTTTTATGGGTTTTTTTTTTTTTTTTTATTAGATGAGAATACTAAGCTGAGAGATTTGTGTCCAGGCTGTTATAATACACACTTCCCTTACAGAACCCAAATGTAATTTACATCTCCTCGTATCCTGTATTCTTCTAAGAAACCAGTGCATTATGGATTCTGCTTATACACAGAGGAATAATAATAATAAGAGGAAAAAGAATGATGATCTGCATGGCTTCATGTTTACTCAGAAAAGATAATCTCTCAATAATAATATGTAAACTATTTATATAGCGCTTTCATAAATCTGCCCAAACACTATAGATGTTTTTTTTTCCTACACTGAATGATAAGTGGCTTGACGCAGCGGTTTGGAGAAACAAAAAAAGATATATCAGAGTCTTCCAAGGAAGACACATGTTCACCTGCCTGTTGAACATGTTCCATTTTCCAATGCTGTACATGTTACATGCCGAAAATTTTTTTTGCAAAGAAATACATTTAAAAGTCCCAGGTATAGTAGAGTCACAACAGTTGTTTTCTTTGATGTCATTCATGACTGTATTAGTATCCTCGTTATCCCTAATGTCATAATGGTATTAAGATACTAAGGTTTCAAGATGTTTATGAATAGAGGTGTGTTTTTATCAGTGGTCTTCTCATGTACCACTTAGTGATTGTTATAATCAATAAAAAAACTAATGAAAAAAAAAATAAATAAATAAATAAAATTCGCCATTTCAGAAGGGTCGAGTTATTGGGCTATATCAAACAAAGCAAACAACTAAGAAAATATGAAATAACTGGAACTAGGTTAAGAACCTTTACAAGGTGTAAGAAGAAAAAAAATATGGAAGGATATTGATTAACCGCCAACTTTGTAGAAAACTGTGGTCAGAAAAAAATAACGAATGAATGAATGAATTACTTAAAGTTGCATATGTAACATATCAACAGAAAAAAACACAGCTACAGGATGTTTAATAGTGAAAGTAAGAGCATTTCGATACTTACTTGTCAGGGTAAGAAGGGGAGCACATGAAGCGCTGCACCATTCGTACATAGTGCCCACTTTACAAGCCTCTGGAGGCAGTGTTATGATCTGGGGTTGCTTCAGTTACTCAGGTCCAGGCACAGCAACGTTATGTGGCAAATTAAGTTAGCTGAACACCTACAAGACTAGATCTGTACATTTGAGTTTTTTCCCCTAATGGCATAGGGTATATCCAGGATCCAGGACTCAAAATGTAAAAGAGTGGTTCTTGGAGCACAAGAGATAATTTTCACACATGAACTGGCCACCATGGTGTGTGCTGTAATCAAGTGATGACTGAAACCTTAAGGTGTGAGAGCAGTGTAATCACTGAGCTGTTAATATTTGATGTCGTCCATGTTAAAATCGCCAAGTATTGTACCTAGCAAAGACTTACATGCTGAGAGAGCTCTTGGGCGTTTAGGAAATTGTTCTCTTGGTCTCCAGTAAGCAGCTAAAATATCTTATACAAATGGAGCAGTTATTCTCAGAAGTGTCAGTTCTATGCCATCGGTATTGCAAGTCTGTAAAGGTGTATTATAGATGGTTTCTAAAAAAAAAAAAAAAAAAAAAAAAAAAAGAGGAGTCCGTTTTAGAATAACACACATCAGTGCTTGCTGGTAAAGGCACTGTGTAAGTTCTGTCAAATTCACTTCGGTGGTTTCGGAGGAGCTGTGGATAGCAGATATGACCCTTCCCTTTGTTTATTTTTTTTTTTAGGAAATTGTAATATTTTCAGAAAAAAAAGAGTTATAAGAAAGTTAAACAGCCTAGTGTGCATCTTCCCTTTTTAAAAAAAAGGTACTGTATATTGTATTAGACATGGGGATCACTATCTACCGTCTGGCTTCGTCAGCATTGCTGTTGTAACATTTTTTTGGGAACTTGACCAATGAAGTTGGAGACGCGAGACAACATACAGTGATCCCTACAGTACGTGATGCCTATGCAGCGCAGGCAGGCGATATAAAAACCTTTAGCAGAAAAATCCACAGATGCATCTAAATATTTACCAACATCATGAAATCCATATTCTAGAAATGTGCTTCATAATAACACATCTCCCCCATGGTACTGCATAGTGTACAGATGAATAATGCAACATAATAGGATCTTAAATTTTACAATGCAACAATAGTGACTAAGGGCTCAACCGCAATAATTTTCATAATTTTTTTTTGAGAATGAGAACAAAATAAATTCACTTTTTAAATTGAAATTAATTGTCCTGATCATTCATAATAAGCACAACACAATTTACATTAAAAAAAATAGATTACAGCTAAGGGAATGCAAGTACTGTCAGTGTGCCAAAAGACATCATCCCGTGTACAGCTGTGCAACTCGTGCTACTTTGAGCACGTGCGTTATCACGTCTGTGACTTCATCATAGACAGCTGTCACGATCTGGGTGTATTGGCAGGTGTTGACGCCGTGGGCGAAAGGAGCAGGCATAGATGCAGAGGGGTGGTGTAACCCAAAAAAAGAGTCTTTTTAATGATAGTTAAACAAAGTATAAATAAAGATACAAACAAAGAAAAACAAACTTAAACGATACTTAACTTTGTGCTAACAGGGGCTCTCTGGCAAGACACAGACAAGGCGAGACACCTAACACGCCCTGCGGCGAGACACCTAACACGCCCTGCGGCGAGACACCTAACACGCCCTGCGGCGAGACACCTAACACGCCCTGCGGCGAGACACCTAACACGCCCTGCGGCGAGACACCTAACACGCCCTGCGGCGAGACACCTAACACGCCCTGCGGCGAGACACCTAACACGCCCTGCGGCGAGACACCTAACACGCCCTGCGGCGAGACACCTAACACGCCCTGCGGCGAGACACCTAACACGCCCTGCGGCGAGACACCTAACACGCCCTGCGGCGAGACACCTAACACGCCCTGCGGCGAGACACCTAACACGCCCTGCGGCGAGACACCTAACACGCCCTGCGGCGAGACACCTAACACGCCCTGCGGCGAGACACCTAACACGCCCTGCGGCGAGACACCTAACACGCCCTGCGGCGAGACACCTAACACGCCCTGCGGCGAGACACCTAACACGCCCTGCGGCGAGACACCTAACACGCCCTGCGGCGAGACACCTAACACGCCCTGCGGCGAGACACCTAACACGCCCTGCGGCGAGACACCTAACACGCCCTGCGGCGAGACACCTAACACGCCCTGCGGCGAGACACCTAACACGCCCTGCGGCGAGACACCTAACACGCCCTGCGGCGAGACACCTAACAGGGGGACAAACACAACAGGACATAAACAAGGTGTGGAGCTGAAACGAGACACTAGGGAGAACGGGAGACACTAGAGACACTGGAGACACTGGAGACACTGGAGACACTGGAGACACTGGAGAGGACAGGAGAGGACAGGAGAGGACAGGAGAGGACAGGAGACACTGGAGACACTGGAGACACTGGAGACACTGGAGACACTGGAGAGGACAGGAGACACGTAAAGACGAGACGAGAGACCAAGAGAGGGACAGGACAAGGGGTAAAGACATGGCAATCAGCTAGGCATGGCTTCTAGCTAAACATGGTTAAGCATTGCTTAATCATGGCAGTTAGCTACACATACACCTAGCTAAGCATGTCTTCAGCCCCAACATGCACTAAGCTATACTTACCTACTAGCTTAAACACACTAGGGAATAGGGGCACAGAAACACAGACAAAGACTACCCAGTGGCTAGGCGAGGCAGCCCTCCAAGGCTAAGCGAGGCAGCACTCACAAGCTAGTCGTTACTTCGAAGCCCGGAGGGACCGCACTCTAAACCTAGGCACACTGGGACGCTAGGGGGAGAGGAAACACAGACAAGGGATACCCAGTGGCTAGGCTAGGGGACCATCAAAGGCTAGGCTAGGGGACACATCATAGGCTAGGCTAGGGGACACATCATAGGCTAGGCTAGGGGACACATCATAGGCTAGGCTAGGGGACACATCATAGGCTAGGCTAGGGGACACATCATAGGCTAGGCTAGGGGACACATCATAGGCTAGGCTAGGGGACACATCATAGGCTAGGCTAGGGGACACATCATAGGCTAGGCTAGGGGACACATCATAGGCTAGGCTAGGGGACACATCATAGGCTAGGCTAGGGGACACATCAAAGGCTAGGCTAGGGGACACATCAAAGGCTAGGCTAGGGGACACATCAAAGGCTAGGCTAGGGGACACATCAAAGGCTAGGCTAGGGGACACATCAAAGGCTAGGCTAGGGGACACATCAAAGGCTAGGCTAGGGGACACATCAAAGGCTAGGCTAGGGGACACATCAAAGGCTAGGCTAGGGGACACCTAAAGGCTAGGCTAGGGGACACCTAAAGGCTAGGCTAGGGGACACCTAAAGGCTAGGCTAGGGGACACCTAAAGGCTAGGCTAGGGGACACCTAAAGGCTAGGCTAGGGGACACCTAAAGGCTAGGCTAGGGGACACCTAAAGGCTAGGCTAGGGGACACCTAAAGGCTAGGCTAGGGGACACCTAAAGGCTAGGCTAGGGGACACCTAAAGGCTAGGCTAGGGGACACCTAAAGGCTAGGCTAGGGGACACCTAAAGGCTAGGCTAGGGGACACCTAAAGGCTAGGCTCACTGGGCAACTCGGGGGAGAGGAAACACAGGATAGCTAGAGACACAGAGGGGCTATGGCTAGAAGCATGCTAGTACTGTAACTGTACTATAAACTCAACATAGCATTTAGCTAATCATGCTCCTAGCCACACATACACCTAACTGCTTACCTGCTCTAGCTAACCACAAGAACACAGGAGGACAGGACTGAATCAGCTCCACTAACACAGACACACAAAACATATACAGAGACATTGCCAATAAGAGAGCCCAAGTTAACACAACTAAAATCAAAGTACAAATTAAACAGATAAAAACAAACCAAAATGCCCACATAACTGACAGTGGTTTTACCAAAAAATGCTCGACCCAGTTTCCCAGTCTAAACAGCTATTTATAGATTAATTGATGGCTACCTCGGTTCAGGTGTGCACTGCATCACCTGACCGAGGTGCCTGCTGGGAAACTGAGTCGGCCAACAAAAACTACAAAATAAAAACAGTGACCTCTAGTGGAGGACCCTTACAACAGCAAGTTAGAACAAAGAGCGAATGTGAAATTCTGCGTGAAACTGAGCAAATCTGTCACATGCTGCAATGAGGCATTCGAGGGGTTTTGATTAGCATGCGAAATAACATTACTGGTGGAAGACCTTCAACGACCTCAACTCCTGAAAACTATTCAGCATGATGATCAACAGACGAAAATCCACAACATTGCAGTTATTGTCAGTGTGTCATACGGAACAGTCACATGTGATTTGAACATGTGGTGTGTTACTGCCAAGTTCGTTCTCAGGCTGCTGACCCAGAAGCAGAAGGAACTTCACATTAAAATCTGTCAAAAACTCCATCAGCGTGCCAAGGATGACCCGTCCTTTATGTTGAGGATCATTACCGGTGACGAAACCTGGGTGTCTAAGTACAACCCTGAGATGAAGCAACAGTCCTTAAAGAGCCCATCATCCCTATGAACAAAAAAGGTGAGCAGGGGCCTTGTACCCTCCTGGCTTGAGGGTTCGATTCCTGGGTCTGTGTGCATGGTTTTTTGCATGTACTCCCCTTGCTTGGTGGGTTTCTTCTGGTTACTCCGGTTTACTCACACAGTCCAAAAAAATGCAGATTTGGCTAATTTGCATTACAAATTTTCCATGTCACACATAAGCAAGTATGACAGTAAGAAAATACTCATTTATCTGACAAATCAGCACACCACCATGACTTAAACTGAACAAAGCAAAACTTAGTCAGTAATGTCTCACTGTACTAATAATGTACTGTAAGTAGTGCTGAGAGATTAAACAGCAAATGCATTATAACATGCATTATAACTAGTACCCTGCCACGTGCCCCAAGTGTCCTGGAATAGGCTCCAGTCATGGCCGTTGTAATTCACTTACTACCGCAGTTCTTCCAGCTGTAATAGCTAACGAAGCGTCTGCCTGTCATCCAATTGCTCCATGATAATGTCATATTGTTTGGAGAAGCCAGCTAAATGTTATCTTTGAATAAAATATAATGAGTCCTTCACAGTTATGTTTAATTAAATGAAATGAATTTTATTATTTTGCTGACTTGATTTGATTTAGATTTCTATCCTGGGTCTATGCTGGGTATAACATGCATCACTTCTTTCCTGGAAAAGTCTCTTAAAAAAAGACGAAGAATAGATAAATACATTTTAAAAAGGCGAAGGCTGAAATATATTATATAGGTTTTTTTGGAATTTTTTTAATAGAATAGAAGCTCGAGCAGTAGAGAATGTAATACAAAAGTGTGCAAATTCTTTGAAGTAACTTTTAAATGCACTGAGAGTTTAATTTGGAATGTGTGTGTGTGTGTGTATGTGGCCTATTCAGGTTTCTTTGCCGTGTCTGTCAAAAAAATAAATAAATAAATAAATTCACAGCTTTATAAAAATGCATGTTTATTAGTTGTCCCAGTGAAGATCAGCGGGAATTCGCACAAAATCTTCACTGTCATTTAAGATTTTCAAAAATGTCACCTTGCTCAGCGGTCAAACTGTGAGGCTCTTTTTATTAATCTCAAGCCTGGGTTAGCGTGTTACCTTCGTGATGTTGAGGGAGTTTTAGATTTGTAATTGACCAAAGAAAAGAAAGAAAGGGAAAAAAAAAAACGCAGCTTTAATGCTGGTGAATCAGTTGAACAGGATGACAGAAAGCAAAACTTCTAAGTCTCATTGACAGGAGAGATTGAATTTCAGTACAAGGGCCCTTGAGGCGATGTTTAAAAAGAAAAAAAAAAAAAAACAGGCAGATAGGACACAAAAGAAAGGGACGAAAAATAAAAGAACTAATTTTCACCACTGGAAGCCTTTCACGCAAGCTTTGGTATTAAAGCGGCTTTTTAAAAGCGTAACCTTTCATCTGAGTGGCTGGAGATCGGATCTGCTTTGACTCGTGAACCCTGCATGTGTGATTTTGTTTGCCGTCTCCAACTGCTGATGTTTTCAACCTCTCAGACATGCAAATCGAGTACCTAAAGTTCAATTCGAATTCATTACAGGCAGCACCTTCAGCTGTAAACACACATATTTTGCAACTATAAATCCAAATAGCCAAAAGGATGAATAGAGTAATGAATCAGATTCTAATTACAGAGTTACGTTTCTGGAATGTAATAAGTGAGAAATTGCATTTTTTATTAAATTCTGGAGTTTTATTAGCTCATTTGAGTGCAGGTGGGAATTTGAAAAATGTAGAAGTAGTCAAAAAAAAAAAATAGGGAGAAAAATGTTCTAACGTTTATGCGCGCATGCTTTCTTTCCATCTCACCATGCACTCATCACTGTATGAAGATTGTTTTCATTAGGCATAAGATGAGAGAAAGAGAGAGAGAGAGAGAGATGGAGAGAAAAGGAGACTGGCAAGGAAGTACTGTTTACAGCTGGTATTAATTGACAACATAATTGATAACAGGAACTTGTTTAACCACAAATAAATAATTGAAGCATGCGGTGTCCTCTTTAATTAATTACAAAATTGACAAATTGATGCGTTATGAAAGGAACAAATCACTTGAGGGAGTGTTGTAATTGGAAAATGATCAACTTGGGTTGGTAACAGTGACTCTGCTTTGTTGACGTGCCATTGCACACCACCTGAGGTTGGTATAACGGTACACCGAAATTTAATTTTAGTTTATTAGCGCCTTCATTTATTAATCTTAACTAGTAAAATATTTTTAGTGTGATTACGTGGCAGGAGTCTTTAATATCTATAATTGAGGAATAATTGAAAATATTACACATTATTGCAGTATATTAATATTGCAGTAATTATAAATATTGCAGTTGTACTAGTACGAGGTGGTATCAAAATTTTGGGATTCATACGTCACAAATCCGCTCACGTTCGCTGTACGTGTTCTAACATGATGGAATCGCCGACACAAATGGTCAGAATAGCACCAGTTGCACAGCTCCTGATGTATACAAGACAAGGTTCTTTGGCACGCTGACTTATAACAAAACTAGTCTCAAAACTTTTTTCTACCTCCAAGTAGTAGCTCTAGTATCTAGCTCTAATATATTTTTCCACTTTGAGAGAAATGATGTCTTGACTAAGTCCATAGGAGGTTGTCCCTGACATAACCCACAAAGTATGTGGCTAATTTCTTTTGGCTTTTATAAATTAAATCCACCGCCATTGTTGTGTTTGCCATCCGGACTACCTTTTTAGCTGCCAATTTGGACCGTTTTACTTAATAAACAGCCTGCAGTTGGATCCAGCTGCTTCTGCCTCACTGTGACAATATCGACCCTTAAAGCCTTTATATTTGTACGCCGGCCACTTAAGGCAACTCCATTCAGTCCTGCTTAATGCAAAGTGTCCACATTGCCTGCGAGCATAGGAGGCCAATCAAACGAAATCAGTTGTGATGGTGCAAATAGAGGAAGCACTTTTTTGAATAATGAGATCTTCAAAATGACTGATTTCTCCCAGTGAATGTAGACCGAGCAAACAGTACTGATACAGTAATTAATGTCAGACCAGGAGCGAGGCATCTAAAAGGGCCTTTTTCTTTTTATAACCGCTTGACTGTGCTGTCCTGTGGGAAGTCGTATTAGTGTGTGTGTGTGTGTGTGTGTGTGGACGCGGGAGGGGGGGATGCGGGTAGGGTCCTTCTTGATAAAGAGTTGAGCTGACAGTAATTAATTGAGCATTTCTGCCGCAGACAAAGCCACTGCTTTATGTGAATTAATCCAAAAACAAAAGCAAAATATCCTTAAGTGTCATATATGCGAAGGGGGAGTAACAGCGCTGTTATTGTCTAAGTGACTCACCGTTTTTGTCTTGTATCCCAGACTAATTTCAACAAGCACCTAGAGCCAGATTTAATGAAACAGAAATCATTGTTAGCAGCTTAACACTCATTTTATTTTTTTCTCACATCGCAGTAAATACTTGCCAATAGTAGAGAAGTTATTGCTCCAGCATTGCATGGAATGTTTTTGATGATTATTGTCCTGAACTTTACTTTTTTTCTTTAATCATTAGTGTTTTTTTTCCCCCATCACACACCGTAATGCATTTTTATGTAAAGTGGAAAGAAGGTTAACGTCGCAATGACATTGCTTTCATCATGTTCTTCTTTAATTTCTGCTGGAAAGAAAAATGTAGATTTTTGTTTGTTTTCTGCTAATATGCCACTTCAAGGAATGTAAGTAAATTGTTCCAGCACTGCATTTTTTCAATTTTGATGATTACTCTGCTGAACTTTGCTTGTATCAATTTTTCCTTAAACAGCAATGTTTTTGTTTAGTTTTTTGTAAAAAGCGAATAATCTTATCTCACGCAGTAACACATTTTAATCTAAACTCTAAAGAATCATCAATTGCATCGATTAATTTTAAGTATATGCAATCTTTACCCTGGTAAACATAAGGATTCAGATTTCCTGACTCAGTCTTCCTTATTATTATTATTATTAAGCCACAATACTCTTCCTGTAGAGCGGAATGCATTGCAGCCTCAACATGAATATATTTTTAGTGATTTATTGACAGTACACAAAAAAGGGGGGAAGCCTTAAGCATATTACATAAGCCATCCTTCATGCTCTCTCTGATTGGACAATACATGAATTTAGCCTGGAATAATAAAGTCATAGGCTTCTCCAGATTGTATGGAAATGCTCTTTCAAAGACATTCGTTTGGATGATGCAACCTGGAGAAAGCCTCGTTCTGATTCATCAACCTGTTACCACGCGCACAATCCCAATATCGTGAAACAGTGGGGCTTTCCGTGGCAGCGTGACAGTCTCCTCCAGGATATCGCTTCTCTAATCTGCAGGCTTACTGTCAGGCATCTCGCTAAAGTTATTACAGGCAAGGCGTATCCTGGTTATCGGTGTCCCATACCACTGTGGCTTTTAAACTGTACTGGAGGCTTTATGAGTCTCTCACAGAGGACAGTTAGAATCTCATCAGGCCCCAGATGGAGCGCCTGCGATAGAATCCGCTGATAACTTTTTAGAGTCCTCCCCCCGAAATAAAGCCTCAGGGATCTGAGCAAGAAGGCTAAAAGTGGAAAGGCGCTTCATCTGCAGGGCAGTTTTTTCATCCAATGCCTGTTCCATTCAGGTAACGTCCATGGCCAAAGAGGTGTACTTGAAAAAAGGTCAAAGTTCAGGCGCCCAATCGAAGGCGATATTTCAGTTGTAAACGTTCCTTATAATGTGCAGTCGGTTCCCAAAGGACTTGTTCTGGGATGATGGAGGAAAAACTTTCTTTTATGTTTCTTCTAATTCGATCTCCGGGAAATATATGAAGCAAACTGTGTCCCCTGTGCTGTACCATTAAGGAACATGTGTAACTTAAATAATTTTTAAAGGTACACAATATTCACTTTTTCAGACCTCAGAGGATTGACTGTACCACCTGCCTGAGAATATGCATTTCTTAAAACAAAATGAAGTCAATATGATAAGTGATTAAGTTGATGCTTACAGCAACAGTGACAACCCATTAAGTACTTTTTACATGCATACATTACAGTCAATAGACATCACCTTATGTAATAATAATATACAAATAATCAGTGATTTCTTTTGTATTATAGTACATTTCATCTCCATGTTCTCATCGTCTATACCACTTTATCCTGTATACTAGGTCACGGGGGGCCTGGAGCCTATCCCAGGGCATGCACACATACACTATATACACACATTCACACACTACAGGCAGTTTTTTGGGGAAAGCCAATTAGCCTAATCTGGATGTCTTTGAACTGTCGGAGGAAACCGAACTAGCTGGAGGAAACCCACCATGTACACAGAGGTGGGAATCGAACCTGAACCCTGGAGGTGCAAGGTGACAGTGCTAAACACCTTGCTGCCTAAGAATAAAATCTTCTAATAATTTGTTAGTTTTAGGAAGCAAACAGGATTCCTTCTAAAAGTGACTGGGTAAGAAAAGTACTGGGCAACACAATGCTTGAAACAACATGCTGCAATCAGTATGCCTTATTAGATACACTAATCAGAAATAGCATTAATTACATTAACATTAAAACCACCTTCTTTTTGAGTTCTCCTTGTGCCTCTTGGGGTGTGCTGTAGGGTCTGGCACCCGGATATTGGCAGTGGACAATTTGGGTGCTGTTTGTTGCAGGGTGCGCCCTCAGTGGATCTTATCCGTCCGGCGCATCCCATGGGTAATCAATCAGAAGAGTTAGAAGGCAGGGTTGGTGGCCCTGGGTTCTTTGTCTGCTGGGCCTCGTGCAATTCAGGCTGTGCGGCAGCGGATGATCTGGTGTCTTTCTATCAAGGCCACCATTGACAGCCTGGTCTTTGGTTTCTGTGGGCAAAGGTGAGCCTTGGGTGCCCATGATCCTTTTACCACTTTGCAATGTTTTTCTTGTCACTTTTCAGTAGTCATAATATTATGGCAGACCATTCTTAATATGCTCTCTTCCTGAAATTAGTGACTATATTCTTGATTTCACATGAACTTTACTTGAACACAAATACACACCATTAACCTAATTATGAGGCTTCTGGTGGCATAACAATTTTTATTTTATTTGTAAATAATTTGGCTAGCTGTATTGATTTCATGTGTTAATTTTTGTAGGTTCATAACACATAATCATGACTAAATACATTTTAGTTCCAGGGTTTTTTTTTATTTTTATTTTATTGCTATACAATATTCATATTTAGTTTGGCCTCATTTATTTTTTTAATATTGCCTTTTTATATGTGCTGAGAAATGGTTAATTTCTGAAAGGCTAGAGATACATTCGCATTGACATTTTTCATCATCTTTTATACCCTGTATGTTAGATACTGTAGGGTGCCTTTTATGCGGTTGTTTGCTGCTCTGTGATTTGAGCATGTATTAGGCTTGAATAAAAACACAGCTGCATGCTCCATCAATCTCACGGTTTCATAAACCAAACTTAGTTCTAACGTCCCTGATGAGCATTCATTAAAGTCCTCTGGGATTTAGGGACAGCTCATGTATTATACAGTATGCTGGGTCCGTGTACAGTATGTTTCTTAAGCTTCATTGACTCATTGAGGCATTATAGTTATAGAGGTATATATATATATATACCTCCCAGAACCACCACTTATTTAAAAAAATAATAATAATCTTTTATTGTTCTTCGGCTTTTAACCGTCCTTAATTGTTTACACCGGTTTTGAGTTTTTCCAATCATTTACTCTATTCAAGTCCCACATTATGTTGCGCTTCTTCCAGCATGTCTTTGGACTGTGGGAAGAAACCAGAGTACCTAGAGGGAACTGACCAAGCCTAGGGAGACACATGCAAACTCCAAGGTAGGAATCGAACCCAGAACCTGTAGCGACAGTGCTAACCACTAAGCCAGCGTGCCGCCTCTCCCAGTAACAAACAAATCAAACGCACTTGATGGAAAAGAAAAAGAGAGAGATTTGTTCTGTATACCTCACGACACAAAGCTGCCTTGCTATCTTTCTCTTCCTGTCTCAATAGCCATAGCTGCCTGAGATTAAACGAGCTATATGAGGGGAAAGTGGAAGAAGGAGATTGGGTTTGTTACTCAGCTTGGATTTCAGAGTAATCATTCTCTCCCTTCTCTCTTCATTGCAGACAGCTAATCAGGATCCTCAATTACCCAAATAAATGAATCTGCTCCTCCTCCAGCCAGCATGAATTAAAGCTTGCCGTCCCATCTCGGCAAAATAAAGACCGTTCTAATTAGTTTTCTGCACTCCACTCTCCTTCTTGATTGTGACAAGTTTATTTTCTGAGGATTTATCCACCCGTCTAAATTCACAGGCTTGATAACAGCAGAGTCAAAGCGCAACTCTTACCGCGCCTCTATTTTTAATACCTTGTGTTGTTGTAATATACATGAGTTTCTAGCTTGCAACACAGTCATTATCCTGTCAAATTCAGAAACAATACTGTATGCTGAGACTCTAGCATTTTTGTGGCTTCATATTATAAACTGCCCTCTCTGCTGTGCAATAGTCTCTACTCACAGCCAGAAAAAAAGCATGGGGCCTATATATAAATAAATAAATGTATACATACATGCATACACTGAAGCAGATGTATGTGGGATAAGTCTCATCTGAAATGGACATCTGGATGGCTCAAAACACACATGATCCTAAAGAAATCTTAAAGAAATATGTATTGCAAATATATGGAATTACTGCTACTCTTCCATACAGCCATATAAAAAATGTATGCTCGAACAGGTTGGTAAGGTTAAGACTCACTGGTGAGTCATTATTCTTGGGGCTTTATAGCTATAATCTAAAAAGTGAAAAATTATTTTTGTTTCTAAGCTTCTCCAGTCTTCCCTAAAAATTTCAGTAAACTTCTTCCTTAGATTAAATGCCTGTTGAATCTGTATTGAAGATGCCCAGGCTATCAGATAAGGTTCTTTTCTGCAATGGATTGTTTGCAAAATGCCACTGTTCTTTAAATGGATTAATGAAGGTCATGGTAGCCATTTTCCTGATAAAAGAGGAGTTTATTCCTGCAAACAAAACATTTTATATTAAATTTTACATTAACTGTTTGACCTTTAACTTTTTTTTGGTTCACCTATGGATATATCTTTCATACCTTCAGCTTCTATTTTTCATCTGGAATTTAAAAATGATTTGCGGTCCCATCAAAAGTTCTACCCATGGGAGCAACACCCCGGGAACAAGGAATCATACAGTGCTGTACTTCCTTTTTTACTGAGCCAAGATACAACTGAGCAGTCCGCTGTGTGATCGGTCAAGTGTCTTGCTCAAGGACACAACCTGGATAGTTTGAGACGGCTAGAATTTGAACTCAAACTTCCAAGCATTCATCTTTTCCACTGAGTCACCCCTTCCCACTTCCACTGGGGGCTCTTTTTTTTCTCCAATGATTAGAAAGAAATCTTGTCCATCAACACTGGCACAAGTTTTTGTTCAGATTAGCAGGCATACACCTGAACCTCTATTTTGAGCAATACTGTGCATATTGGGACAAAAAAAAAAATGTTTTAAAATTTGTAATTTTATTAAAAAGTGAAACACATTCTGTAACTCATACTGTATATAGTTCTCATTCAATGTAAAGTGTACTATTTAAATTCTTTTTTTATTAGTATGGCTTGCAGCTCATGAAAATCAAAAGTATCTTAAAATGTTTCTTAAGAACATTTTCTAAGATCAATTAAAAAAAAGGCTTAAAATATTTAGTTTTACACGTAATTTATCAAAAATATATTAGATTAATTAGTTCTTAGTAAGGGCTCCTTGAAACCAAATTACTGCATTAAGATGGCATGGCAAGAAGGAGGTCAGACTGTGGCACTGTGGGGTCATTATTGAAGACCGGGTTGCTTTGATAACAGCCTTCAGCTCATCTGTATTGTTGGGTTTCTCATCAAACTCTTGACAATACACCACAGAGAATCAGGTCAGACAGGTTGACTGGGCAATCAAGCACAATATCATCACTGCCACGCTTGTCAGGAGACGGAAGCATGAAGTGCTCTAAAATCTCTTCGAAGCTACGTTTATGTTGGGTTTGATTAAACACAGTGGACCAACACAAGCAGATGTTGGCACCCTAAAACATTGAAAACCTCACACTGCACAACTTCGAGTCTAACAACTTGGATTCTCTGCCTCGGCACTTTTCCTCCAGACTTTGGGAGCTTGATCTCCTAATGAATTGCAAATTTTTTATTCATCTGAAAACTTTAGACTTTGTATCTCTGAGCAACAGCTTTTCTCCTTGTCCAAGTAATATGCTTCAGATGGTGTTTTTGGTTCAGGAGTGGCTTGATACTAGGAATGCAACTTTTAAGGATTTGTCCATTTGTGGTGGCTCTTGATGCACTGACTCCAGCCTCATTTCATACCTTTGAAAGCTCCCCTAAGATCTTGAATCGGCTTTGCTTGGCAATCTTAAGACTGCAGTCATCCCTGTTGCTTGTGCATCTTTTTGTACCATGACTCAAGGTTCCATCAATATATTCACTACAGCACTCTGTAAACTGCCAATGACCTTACCAAGGCATACCTGTCTTGTGGAGGTGAACACAGCAGTCTTCCTCATGCATATCATGAACTAGGCAGAGATTTACACTATGTATACTGTATGAAAAGTAATTTACTCAAATTCCAAATAAAATATTGTAATATTACAACATAACTGTTTATAAGCAAGCTAATCTGATACTGTAAGATTTTTTTTGTATATTCTCCACGCAGTTAATCAAAGTCTTATGGCATGCGCAAAGTGGTTCTGAGCACTGTGAAGCATTTATTCTGCTGCAAATATAACAGAAGTAGAAGCAGTGGCAAAAAAAAGAAGATTTTTTTTGTGGACGGTTTAGGCTTTCTGTCTTTTTCAATAAATCCTGCCTTTAGTGTTATGATTAGTTACAAGTATTCAGTCTCATCTACAATTTGTTAGATGCTCTACTATGTGAGAAATGGGGAGCCAATCAGTGCTTCTTTCTCTGGCAAAGAGCCAGTGGATGAAAGTCAAAGTAAAGACAGCTGGAAGAGGTGTTTACTGATCATGGAGTTTACTGATCAGAAATGGAAGCTACATTTGTCGAGCTACATAATGTTACCCCACATGGGGCAAACATGTGCAGAAAGATTATGTTTATTTCAACAAGAGAGAGAAGATCAGATCCATTCTTTACATTTGCCTGGTGAACAGATTATTATTTATTCCACTGCTCTTATTCAGATCGGGCCAGATCGGGTCAGACTGTTGGTGTTTAAATGATGCATGTTTATTGTGATTGGGCTATTAATCCAAGTGTGGAATATTAATGTCTATATAATCGCACCTAGTGCCATTTAAATACTTTAATTGATATTTAGCATAAAGAATTTATTCAATAATTTTTATATTATTATATTCAACATGTACAGTAGGTCTAAATATAGTGAATTAAAAAATATAAAAATTCTGGAATAAATCCCATTCCCTTGTTGATTTGGTTTATACTTTTTTTCCTTTGGGTCAGTATGGTGCTGGAAGGCAGGTTTTGTGACAACAGATTATTTTTATCCTGGATTCCTTCTTTCTTGACTAGAGCCCCTGTCCAAGCTGAGGAATGCTCCCCCCACCATACTTCGCTGTAGGTGTGCTGTTCTTTATGTGATAAGCTGTCTTGGTTGTGTGTCTTTTTTTGTTTCATCTAACCATACCACATTGTGCCACATGGATTTGTGGAAGTCAGGCAGAACGTTTTTTTTTTTTCTGCGCGTGTGTAAGAGAGAAAGAGCTTTCTCCTTCTGCCACCCTACCCTATATGTGATAAATACAAGAGATTGTTGTCAAATGCAATAAGTGACAAGTGCTTTCTAGATATTCCTGCAGATCCATTACTATTGCCATTGGTGTCATAAACCTCAGTGATAAGTCTTCTTCTTGTTCTTGTGCCAATTTTGTAGATTCGTCCTGTCCTCTGTAATGTCTCTGCAGTGCCTCATTGATTGCCGTCACAATGTGACCTGGTAGAGCCCATGTTTTGGCCATTCATTCTTTTGAACATTCAGCAAGTGGAACAACTGATCCGTGAAATTCGCCAGTTACTGTAACTTGTCACCAACTTGTGGAAGAGATGCATCTGTCTGTGGGAACTGTTCAGTACACACCATCATTCACCAACACCACTTGCACACTACAGGACTGTGGCTAGGAGTTAATGTCACATCCTCTGTACAGTCCTGACCTCGCTCCAAGCCATTTTCACATACTGTATTTGGGCCATTTAAGAAGTCCCTGTGGGGGGGGGTCCCTGTGTTGGGGTGGTGTGTTGGGGGTTGGGGTAGGGGGGTTGAAGCAAAGATGTTCCTGGATAGACCTCTTTTTCTCATATCTTGAAAAAAAGATAGCACCCCCTCTTTTTAGCATTTCCTATTTAAAATTTTTAAATCAACTGATTGTAGGAGGAGCAGGCAGCATGGTAGTGTAGTGGTTAGCATTGTCACCTTGCACCTCCAGGGACTGGGTTCGATGCCCATCTCTGTGTGCATGAAGTTTGCATGTTCTCCCCATGCTTGGTGGGTTTCCTCCCAAAAACCTGCAGATTAGGCTAAATGATGTTCCCAAATTGCCAGTAGTGTGTGTATGTATGTTTGCCCTGTGACGAATTGGCACCCGGTCCAGAGTGCACCTCGTGCACACTAAGTCTCCTGGAATAGGCTCCAGGCCCTCCACAACCCTGAATACAGGATAAGGCGGTATAGAAGATGAGTGAGTGTAGGAGGGGCTCAGTATTAAGCAAACACAACCCCAGGCGAACATCAGATAACTTTTTTTTTGTGGTATTATTTATTTTTAAAAATGAAGCCAATATAAAACAAAAACCATGGAGCCAATACTAAGTATCCTCCATGATTTAATAACTTGTAGATCCAGTAAGAAAAGTAATTGTTTCCTGTATGACTTTATCAGGCTTTAACATCATTGTGGAGGACTTTTGGACTATTCTTCTCTACAACATTGCCTAAAAATCTCAATGAATTGAAGCAATAACTTATGCGCAGCTCTCCACCACAGCATTTCTATTGGTTTAAAGTCTGGTCTTAGTTCAAAACCTTGATTTCTTTCATTTTTCCACCATTCTAGATGTAGATTTACTATGTGCTTCAGATCGTTGTCCTGTTGCATGACTCGATTTCAACCAAGCTTTAGTTGTCGAACAGATGTTCTCACATTGGCCTCTAGAATACGCAGGTATACAGACAACTTTTCCAAACAATTTGCACTTGTGTAGTCTTCTACGAATTGTGCTGTGCATTAAAAATGCTCAGTGATGCCTGTCAGGTCTGAGATGTAGCTTTTCTTTGTAATTCTCCGAGTTTGGGGTGAATTTGCTGACACGTCCACTTCTGGGAAGATTAGCAACTTTTTGTATGTTTTCCACTTGTGAATAACTGTCAAAACTTCTGCGTTCATAGAGGTCTGCACACATGCTGATGATGATTAAGTAAATTATGAGTAATAGAAAAAAAAAAGTTATATGACGTTCGTCTGAGGTTATTATAATCCATGATCAACAGGTCAGATGCCGTTTGTGCTCCTTCATATTTGTTTTCAAGACCTTCGGTATTTCTTTAGCTTGTTCACCTGCATTGTTTGTAACCTAGGTGCACTCTTGGTGCTTAAAGGATGCCTGCATTCCTATCTGCACTGCCATCTTAATAACCTTATGCTTCCCATTCCCCCAGTGCCTTCCGTTCTCATTACTCTTCTCAAACTGTGTACAGGCGAGGGTTTGGGTCGGGCACTAATCTGATATGGAGAATTGCTTGACGATAATTTTTCTCTCTCTCTCGCCAGTGTTTATAATCATCAGTATGACAAATATTGGGGAATTAAAAAAAAGCATTAGATTTTGAATATTTATTTTAGACAATGTGATTATTACTTGGGGTTAAAGCGATGGCATTAGGAGTAGCACTTTGCACTGTGCATCAGTTCAGCTTAGCTTTATTCTTCCCAGAATTGATTTCAATTTGGTTCATGTCTGTAATGGTTCATTGTTGTTGTTTTTTTACTGTAATCTGATCCCAGATTCACAACATCCATTAGGTCACCCTTGTTCACTCTAAATAGACATTGTCCTACGCCCCCCCACACCCCCCCCCACACACACACCCCATACCTCAAAAAAGCCACTTTAATCTTAAAACAAACACTAGAAAGGATAGGGAGGAAGTTTGCTATAATTGTATAGAAGCCAGTACTCCTTTGAAGTTGGGGTGTTGAGAGGCAACGAGGGCGAGAGAGCCAGACATGCACAGTGAAGAGATACAGCTCATTTTGATTGCTCTGAAGCCGTGGAAGGCAGTAAATCTCCGCTGGCAGAGACCAGATTCTCATGGTCTCTGTGCTTTTGCGTTGCCCTTGAGCTGCTTGACTCCAGGACACACTTAAGATGCCGACATACTTTAATCACTACTCTGTCAGTATGATTTGTATCTTTAATACACAATTTGTGGAGAATAATCCTAATAGCTGCGCCGTATCTGAGCAGACATTACAACGCAGTTGCCTTTGGTGAAAGATCAGCTTTTCAGTTAACTTAATTTGTTTAGGTTTTTTTTGTTTTCCACTTTAATGAGCTCATTGATGGTTAAACAGCACAGTCTTACTGTGTTTCCTCCTAGTTAACTCCGTACCTCTCCGTTCCTTTGCCATTTTCAGCACCGTAGAAACCGTTTCCTGCGAATCAGGAGTTCTCGCTGCACTCAGAAATGAAAACCTGCCTCTGGCTGGTAAACACTCTTTGAAACCTCTTAGAGATGCTGTCATGCTGACACTGTTGTCTCCAGGCTGCACGTAATGTTGAGAGACACTTGACTCAGACGCATCTTAGCAACCTGTTATAGATATATGCATGTGTCTGTCAGCATGTCTGACACGACAGAGAGGAAGAAAAAAAATGCACGCTTTACAGATATATCACGCTAATCCACAAGTTTCTCTCACTAAATGTTAAAAAGACACTTAAAATGCATCCGATTTTAATTCCAACCCACTGGTTAGGGAGTTGGTTTTCCCCTTGTACGTGTTTTCTTCTTCTTCTTCTTCTTCTTCCTGGTCAGTACAGACTGACTGTTGAGTTTTGAGAGCTCAGCCTGCATCTTAATTTCGCTGTTTTCAATAACTGTCTGGCCAGGGCTCTGAGGTGACTGAAGGGAGAGAGAAAAAAAGAATAAAAAAGAAAAGAAACACCCTTCCTGGACCTGATTGCCATCTGAGCAGTCAAAGAAGAACCGTGGCTTGTTGGTGCCCCCAAATGGAGAAAGACGAAACAGAGAGCGAGAGACAGAGATGGGCAGGAGGAAAGGTACACTGAGGATGGGGGTGGCCTTCACAGGCTGGAATGAAGGTGGACGTGGTTAGCATCCTGAAAGTGAGCACGTTGTAAAGATTGTGATCAACAAATTAATCCAAGTAGTTTAAGAGAAGGACTATAATTAAGGGAGTGGCTCTCTGATATGAATTCACAAGCTCGACAAGGCGAGTTAACGTTTCAGTAGACGTCTGTTTCTTGAGCAAAACGATTTCATTTTAATGGGTTCTTTAAAAAAAATAAAAGCTTTATGCTGGAAATTGTGTTGGGTCTAGATAACACTTTTTATCAGTACCTATATAAGGCAAAAAGAACTTATATGCTGCAAAAACAAATAAATTCACCTTTATCATAGTGTTTTTTAAATTACATCTATATGTAATAGATAGATGGCACCGTGGTCTTGTAGCTCCAGGGTCCGGGTTCAACTCCCCCCCATGTTTGTTGTTTCCTCCAGGTATTTCAGTTTCCTTCCACAGTCCAAAGACATACAGTACAGATTAGGTTAACTGGCCATCCCAAATTTCCCGGAGAGTGTGTGTATCTGCGTGTGCCATGAGATGGATTGGCACCCTTGTGCTCTAAGTTTCTCCAGGCCCCCTGCGACTCTGTATACATGATAAGGTGGAATATACAGTGAGTGAGTGAGGTAGTGTAATACAGTAAATGAACATAATGATTGTAGACTTCCTACAGTTTGTGCTTTTCATGAGACTTCCCTTACTTGCAACCATCTTTTTTTTAAAAAGGAAAAAAAAACTAGGTATGTAATGCTGCTATCATATCTATTAATCTTAAGAGACATACTGTACTGTACATTGCAACATTCTTTTACTATTTGCTGTACATATACTGTACAAGAGTCAATCTGGTAGCTTCAAAAAGCGAAGCATAAAAGAAAAAAAGTTAAAGCTCATATATTTTTTTCCCCCAAGTGTCAAAGATGAACGTGTATTCAGAGTGCATGTCTGATAAATACGTTTTAAAATAAGAACATGACCTTCAGATCAAAGCTGAAAGGATATCTCAGCAAGCCGAAACGCTGTGCTTTAACAGCCTGAAAGACTCACTGTGAATAATGTTTACTGGCTGCAGCTCAGTAATTACAACACAGGCTAATGCTTCCCATTGTTATCCGTTATACCCATGCATCTCATTAATGCGCTTCGCTTTAATGTTTACCATGAAAACTGTTTAAGACAGCTAAATTTCCGATTGTAATTCCGTTTTTATAGCCTTTCTCCACCCGAGCACATAAGTTAATCTACTGTTCCTAGGTGGATTTATTGTTATCATTAGAAAAATAAATTACAGTGGAATAATGTAATACTATATATTTAAGTAAAATGAGACAACAATGGTTTATATACTGCCTTAGAAATAAAAAAAAAATTGAAAGTCACCATTTCAGAAGGGTCAAATTGTTAGGCTGCATCGAGCAAAGAAAACAACTAAGAAGATTTAAAGTTAATGGAACTGATTTATTAACCCACAGCCTATTATCAAAACCTGGAAGGATAGTTATAGACCGTCAACTTGGATGGAATTCACTTTTAAGTAAAATCATTTAAGTAAAGTTGCCTGGTAAAAAAAAAAAAAAAAAAAAAAAAAACATGACTGTATGTCTCATAGTGAAAGTAAAAGCATTTGCATGCACACACAAAATGTGGCGAGAATTCACAGGATTGGGACTAAACAGCTGTGTGTCAGATTGAGCTTATTCCAAAGCAATGAGCGTGTCAGTGTAAGAAGGGAAGCACAAGAAGCAATGCACCTTATCATGCATAGTGTCCACTGTACAAGCCTGTGAAGGCAGTGTTATGATCAGGGGTCGCTTCAATTGCTTAGGTCTAGACTCATTACAGTATGCGGCAATAAAATAAAGTCAGCTGACAACCTGAATGTAATAAATAACCAGGTTATCACATCTATGGAGTTTTTCTGATGATGATGGCACGGCCATATTCCAGGACTCAAATGGTACAAGAGTGAACGTGTCACCACATTCTGTGGTGTAATCAAAGCTGTGCATCATTTTTTGGTCAGACATTTGTGCTTTTTTTTTTTTGCATTTGCATTTTGTGTGCATATTTCACAACTATGCAAAATCAATTCATGCTATGAAATGTAAGTACAAGAAATTAACCTTGCAAAATTTTTAGCACACTGTCTGCCTTAGAGAAAATGTCTGAAGCAGGTTAGAGTGTGTCTTTCAAAACAGTTCCAGTTGGCATCACAACAAACATTATTATTATTATTATTATTATTATTACATAAAACATGAATATGATATCAATCAGGTTAGACATTACTGGCGACCAAAGATCAGTCTCCATGTTGAGTTCTACAGCCGAACCTTGTGCTTCCATGCAGCTAACTGAAACACTTATAACACTATATTATAAAAATTATAGAAAACACATAAATCCTTAATCTTTTTTTTTTACAACAATAATGAGGGAAAACAGCACGGGCTCCCCCTACTGGAGCTCCAAAGTATAAGACATTACCAATGGATCAATGCATTATCAACCCGCGCAGAGGATAATGCTCATTACCTATTTATATTATAGGTATACCATTTCTCAGTGGTACTTGGATCTGTACTTATCTCTCACACTTGAACACACTTAAAGACGTTAGACATGCTTAATAAGAAACAGGTAGAGGGGATCAGGACTGATGAAAACAGTATTTTTGCATCTCCTTTTTTTCCATCTATAAAACTGTGCTATGTCTGAATAGCATTCATTGGACTGCATTAGACCTGCCCTTCATAACTTTTCTTTTTAGTTTTTTGTTTTGTTTGTTTGTTTTCTCGGCCTTGCCACATTGGATGATTCACTCCACAAGTTATTGACGAAGTTTTACGCTAGTTGACCTTCCAGCAGCAACCTACCCATTACTCCAGGCTTGGGACCGGCAGTGGGGATGCCCTGCATCTCATGCTAGGAAAGCATAGGGTTAGCGGGCTTGCCCAAGGGTCCAGCGGTGGCGGTGCCTGAACCCTGGACCTGCTGATCAGCAACCCAGGGCCTCTATCACCTGAGCCCTGTGCATAGGACGTTTACAGAAATAAATTTGGATATGAATTAAAAAATGTATACATTTTTTGTTTTAGCAGTTTATAACCAGGGATACAATGGTGAGAACAATCTTCCTGAGACCTGAAAATTTAAACATAAACAAGTCCCCAAGGTCAACATTTTGTAACGGTAATGGAGGATTTCTGGTTTCTCTGTAACATGACAAGCTGGTTATTATCTTTAATATAAAGAATGACTGTTTATACATGCTGTAGCAGACGTGATAGTGGTTTCCCTATAGGAACCTCTGTAGTCCAACTAAGAACCGTAGAGGCCAATAAAAAATGTTTGTTTTTTTATGGAAGAACCTCAGCAGCAGCCTCATTTCCCCTCTCATCTGTACCAACCTTTCTTAAGTTAGATAATTTTTTTATGCATTAATGAATCATAGGTCACTATGTGGCTTAACTAACAAAACTACATTCCTCTGAAATGAGTCACGTACAAGACTGGATTAGAATTGAGAGCCAAAAAAAAAAAAAAAAAAAAGGCCCTGCAGTATTGCTGGAAAACTATTCCTCAAGAGTACATAAAAAATTCAAGAAGGCCTGGCTCTTTGGAAGCAAAATATTGAGAAATCTCAGGCCTAATGACTTCAAGGTAAATTCAATATGTTGTTCAATTTTATAGTTTCAACCCTTATTTAAATTGTTAAAAATAAGGTAATTAATGTACTGTACTATAATGTTAAATTTTTGTTCTAAATATTTTGGAACATTATTTAAGAACAGAAGCGTAACTCCAGTTTAACACAGAAATCTGCAAGCACTGTGGATGTCCTTTAAAAAGCTAAAGCGCATTAACAAAGGAGGCATACTTGAATGAACACCCACAGATCGGGAAAAAAAAGGAGCTTTGATGCTGCCATCATCTCGCAAGAGTTTCCATCTATACAAAGTTCAACCTGGGAATAATTAGAGCTACCATCTACTACTACCTACTACACTTCTTAGCTTAAATGGAAACAGCTTATCGCATAAAAGAGACAGTCTTTAAGGACTAGATTTGAAAAAGCGGAGAGTGCTTTAGAACCCGACCACGGAGCGCACACTGTATCCCTGTGGAAGGTGAGAGTGGGAGGATGATGACCTCGAGATCTTCACTTTGCTGGTACAATCAAGTCTTTGAGGCGGTACGCAAGGAAAGTATCAGAGCGTTGTAGAGGATCGATTCACCGAGCCTTTTTTTTCACTCTTTCACACAGAGGGACCGATAACCTGTTGGGAAATGTCGGTGCCGGGTCTCATTGGGAGAATAATGTGCAAAGCTTTTATTACGATGCTGGACAAAACGGTAATTTGGACATACTTGGGGGGTGGTGGGAATGGTGCTTACAGAATGTCTGTGTGTATTACTGCATAAAGTATGACGAAGCTGTGGTAGGGTGCACAAAGACACTTGACACTGAGGTGTGTGGGTGTGTAATTGAAACATCTTGGGAATGGCTGATGTGTGATGGCATGGGAGATATAAGTAGGTGTGTGTGTGTGAGAGAGAGAGAGAGAGAAAAGAACTAGATCAGAGACCAAATTTATCTACACAGCCTGTGTGATGGGGGTCCATCCATTACTAATACACACACATTTATAAACAGGCTTTGATTCAGAGAGATCCTCAACGTAATTACTATGATTATGGCAGATTATATTGGGCCTCTGTCCAGAATACAGTTTGAAAAGAGACACGAGGCTATTTCTGGAAAACATTCACTGTTTCATTAGGGCACAGCGGTCCAAATCATGAGTGCACGTTGTCGTAATGAGCTATTTTCATGCAGTGCCCTTTTCCTGCTACCAGCCGAAAAACATATTTGCTCAGGAAAAATATCATGGCTCTATAAAATGTCTTCTTTTTTTTCACTTTATTGTGTCACAGCATCTAAAGGCACATTTCACACATTCAACATTCACCATAATCACTGCCCATAGGCTTAGCAATTCTTTTTTTTTTTTTTGCAACACATCGGCTGTGTGAAACCTATTCATTCCCAAACACGTTTCTTTTTTCAAACATGATTCCCTTTTCTTAGCCTTTCTGTTTTTAAAGTAGCTTCCAAACGCCATCTTGGATTAATATTCTTTATGTAAGAAATCCAGGGCCTGGATGCGATCCCGCCCAGGTTCGATTCCTGCTTCTGTGTGCATGGAGTTTGCATGTTCTAGGTCTTCCGGTTTCCTCCCACAGTCCAAAGATATGCAGATTAGGATAATTGGTGTTTCCAAATTGCTCATAGTGTGTAAGTGTGTGTGTGTGTGCCCTGCAATGGTTTAGCACCCTGTCCAGGGTCTACCCCACCCCAAGTCTCCTGGGAAAAGCTCCAGGTCCCCCATGACCCTGTATACAGGATTAAGCAGTATGAGTGAGTGTAAGGAATGCATCATGTAGAAGCAAACTGCTATAATATAGAATTATGATATCAAATAACCTTGAAACATGATTGAAGGAAGAAATAATCAAAGTCAGTGTGGTGTAAATCAGCCTACCATGGAGTTGATTACTGTCTTTAAAAAAAAAAAAGTGCATTCTCAAGTGTTGTATTTCTCTTAAAGCACAGCAATTTGCCAATAATTACAGTTAATGTGTTGAGAAAAAAAACTCAACTGCTTTATTCTGGGCCTGGAGACTTAGGGTACAAGGCAGGGTACAAACTGGACAGGGTGCCAATTCATTACAGGGCACAAACTCCATGCACACAGACATGAGGTAGGAATCGAACCCAGACCCTGGAGGTCCCTGACAGTGCTAACCACTAAGTCACCATGCTGTCGACTAGACTTAAATAAAGCAAACTTTCTACAGATTTTTTATTCTTTCATGAAAACGTCTATCAGAGATAACTAACACCTTCAAAAACACCTTTAAAACTTTCTATATTTTCCTCCACGTCATTTAGGACTATGACAGAAATCGAAATGTCATTGGTTTTTGTGCATTTTATTTTGTACAGTATGCTAAATATACCTACAGTGGTGTGAAAAACTATTTGCCCTATTTCCTGATTTCTTATTCTTTTGCATGTTTGTCACACAAAATGTTTCTGATCATCAAACACATTTAACTATTAGTCAAAAATAACACAAGTAAACACAAAATGCAGTTTTTAAATGATGGTTTTTATTATTTAGGGAGAAAAAAAATCCAAACCTACATGACCCTGTGTGAAAAAGTAATTGCCCCCTGAACCTTATAACTGGTTGGGCCACCCTTAGCAGCAATAACTGCAATCAAGCGTTTGCGATAACTTGCAACGAGTCTTTTATAGCGCTCTGGAGGAATTTTGGCCCACTTATCTTTGCAGAATTGTTGTAATTCAGCTTTATTTGAGGGTTTTCTAGCATGAACCGCCTTTTTAAGGTCATGCCACAACATCTCAATAGGATTCAGATCAGGACTTTGACAAGGCCACTCCAAAGTCTTCATTTTGTTTTTCTTCAGCCATTCAGAGGTGGATTTGCTGGTGTGTTTTGGGTCATTGTCCTGCTGCAGCACCCAAGATCGCTTCAGCTTGAGTTGACGAACAGATGGCCGTTTTTGCCCAGTCTCTTTCTTATGGTGGAGTCGTAAACACTGACCCTAATCTTGGGGTAATTTTGGTCGGCCGGCCACTCCTGGGAAGGTTCACCACTGTTCCATGTTTTTGCCATTTGTGGATAATGGCTCTCACTGTGGTTCGCTGGAGTCCCAAAGCTTTAGAAATGGCTTTATAACCTTTACCAGACTGATAGATCTCAATTACTTTTGTTCTCATTTGTTCCTGAATTTCTTTGGATCTTGGCATGATGCCTAGCTTTTGAGGTGCTTTTGGTCTACTTCTCTGTGTCAGGTAGCTCCTATTTAAGTGATTTCTTGATTAAAACAGGTGTGGCAGTAATCAGGCCTGGGGGTGACTACAGAAATTGAACTCAGGTGTGATAAACCACAGTTAAGTGATTTTTTAATATAAAAAAAAAAAAAAATCACTTCTTCACACAGGGCCATGTAGGTTTGGATTTTTTTTCTCCGTAAATAATAAAAAACATCATTTAAAAACTGCATTTTGTGTTCAATTATGTTATCTTTGACTAATAGTTAACGGTTTTTGATGAGCAGAAACATTTAAGTGTGACAAACATGCAAAAGAATAAGAAAACAGGAAGGGGCAAATAGTTTTTCACACCACTGTATTATGATGTTTAGGCAATGTGTGTGTAGCTACATTTAGCCCGATCATCTATCTACTTACCCGGTGTATTACTTTTTAGCACAGCACCCGGACCACTGCCCTTTCACTATAAAACACTCACTATACAGTGTTTTTTTTTTTTCATAATTCCAATTTTACACTTGAGCTAGTTCATATTATATGCTAACAGGATTACTCTGTAGAAATCACAGTAAAGGGGATGAAGGAGGCAGAGAGAGTCTATATGTTTTAAGGCAACAAAGGATTATAGCTAGACAAGGCTCATAGAACCCGACACATCCACATCCATGATGCGGATTTCCTGTTCCACCACATACCAAAGGTGCTCTATTGGATTAAGATCAGGTGACTGTAGAGGCCATTTGAGTAAAATATACTCATCGTCATGTTCAAGAAACCAATTTGAGATGATTTTAGCTTTTTTACATGACATGTTATTCTGTACTCATAAAGGGATGGACATGCTCAGTAACAATATGCATTATAGGGTGTGGCATTTAAACCATGTTAAGTTTGTACTAAGGGGCCGAAAGTGTGGCAAGAAAATCTCCCGCACACCATTACACCATCACCACCAGCAAATCCTCTCAAATTATTCCTTGAAGATGTCAATGAGTTCACTGTACTTAAATGGCCTCCACAATCGCCAGATCTCGATCCAAAAGATCACCTTTGGGATGTGTTGGAATGGGAGATTAGCATCATAGATGTGCAGCTGACAAATCCGCAACAATCGCGTGATGTATAAGCGTATGCATTCTCAAACACTTTTATTTTTTTTAAAGATGTTTTTCCCCTCCCTTCCTGTCTTTAACTTACCTTTTAAGGCTAGCCTCAGTTTCCTGTTCTTACCTGGCAGGAGGGGCAGCCGGGGTCTTCAGCTGCTGTAGCCCATTTGCTTCAAGGTTCAACGTGTTGTGCATTCAGAGATGCTCTTCTGCGTACCTTGGTTGCAGCAAGATGTTATTTGAGTTACTGTTGCCTTTCTATCAGCTTGAACCAGTCTGGCCGTTCTCCTCTGACCTCTGGCATCAACAAGGCATTTTCACCCAATTTCACTGTTCACTCGATATGTTCTCTTTTTCAGACATTCTCCAGAGACTCCAGAGATGGCTGTGTGCGGAATATCCCAGTATATCAGCAGGTTCAGGTATACTCAGACTAGCCTGTATGCCACATTTAAAGTCCATTAAATCACCTTTCTTCTGCATTCTGATGCTCAGTTTGGACGTTAGCAGATCATCTTGGACCATTTCAACATGCCTCAATGCATTGAGCTGTTGCAAAACAAGAAATATGATGAGAAAAGGAAAAGGGGGCGCAATGATCATTACAGAAGGAATGCAGAAGTTTGTGTGAAAATTACATTAATTTAATTCATCTATCTACCTGACATGTCATAAAAGATTCAACCCAGTCCTTTAAGTTTGATGTTGATTTGACAATAACTTGATGTATGATGTACTTCCATTAAGTCTAGCATAAAAATTGTTGACTGTCATGGCGGGAAGATTCATTGTCAAGAAATTAGCCTACGTTTTTTTTTTTTTTTGTGCTTGAGTTTGCACTTGAGGGCAAAATACTGTAAGTACATTCAAGGGTTTCAAATATTTTACTAAAAAGTTATTCTATTAAGTAAAGCCTGGACTGAGTGTGGGCAGTGTGGTCATGCCACTGATCTATGAATAGCCAAGCTGAAGCACTTGCAAAAGACTGCATACCTCTCCTGAGGGCCTGCAAACATGTGCTTAATCAAAGGTTAGATGTCAGGATGTGGCTGAGGTACTCTATTAAAATGTTACAGTTGGATGCTTGGAACAAAAAGCAATTTCCTCTAGATTTTCCTTATACTTTCAGCAAAATTGCACTACTTCACCTGTTAAATCATTTGTAACTGCATGCCTGCTGGGGTATAGGTGCAGAAATGATCTGAATTTCCGACTATTGTTAACAAGTGACAAAGTTTACACCCCCTTACTTTGTGGTTGTGAAAATGACATGACATACTCTACAGCATGATGCAGGTTAGGTTTTACGAGTTTATTTATTATGAGATAGCAAAATGCATAAAATGTACAAGTCTAATATGCATTGTTAGGCTTCTACACTAGTATAAATCAGATATATATTTTTATATATTCACCTATCGTTTTCTATGTAGGGTTTCTTTCACTGACGTCCAACACGCTTCACTTTTCGTAACAGCTTCCAATGATTGTATTGACACGTCTTTAGCTCTCTGCATGATCTTCTTGCCTTTTTTCCCTAATTTTGTTGCCTCTCAATTCGCCTGAAACAAATTGAGAATTTAAGCCTGTTTTCATGAATTAAATAAGACTGAACAACATAAACATGCATTGGCTGTTTAAAGTCATTAGAAACCTTAATGAGGCACAAACAAATAAATTATTTAGAGTATGTCAATGAGGACTGCAGACATTTTGAGCTTTGATAAAGACAACTGCTTAGACTCAATTGCTTTAATATATTTGGGAGGAAACATGTCATATGAATACTAATAAGATATCATAACTGTAGAAACAAACATAGACCATTGAAAAGTAGAAACCAAGGAATACCTAAACATATGTGTTTAAATGAATATAATTAAAAATTTGGGGTCCAATGAAAGCTTTATTTTAATTGAAAAAGAAAGTGTATGTTCAGTGTGTTTTGGCACACTATTTTGGTTTGAAGTGACGCTTGTGACATAAGAGATTCCACACCAGATTTAACATTTAAATCCAAATTCTTTAAAAAATCATTTAACAAGTGTCCTATTGTAAGTCAAGCAGCAATGTAGTAATGGCCGATTGATAAAGTTTACTGCAGTTGGCTAAATGTGGCGTGATGGAGGCGTCCCAGCAAACATCCAGACGTTTGATGGCCGTTGAAATGATGTCCCTCTAACACGTCCTGTCATGGTTCAAAAACAGTTCTAAAAATGAAAGTTATACAAAAGGGTTTGACGTTATCTGATTCAGCTGTCACTACATGGTCATCAATCGTCCAAATATTTGCTCAGAGGGTATACTGTATATTAGACAAAACTTACTGTAGCTAAAAGTCAAAGTAACAGCTCTACATGCACCCCCAGACAACTGTTGACATGTACAAACATATCTGAATGCATTTTTAGGGAATGTTCTGTGTCACATTTTTTTACCAATTAATGCCTAAATTGGTACGTTTTTACCAATGAATTGCCGTTGGACCAATGTTTGCTGGGGTGGTGTTTAGCACTGTGGCCATCCACGTCGAGGGTTCGATTCCCACTTTAGGTCTGTGTGTGCATGTATGGAGTTTCCTTATTCTCCCCATGCCTTGATTAGTTTCCTTCCACAGTTCAAAGACATGCGCGTTAGGCTAATTGCCCACTGCCTTGTGCTGGACACTGTCCAGCGATCTATTCGCCTTCTGCCCTGAGTCCCCTGTGTTAGACTTCTGACTTACCGTTGGTAAAAAAAAAAAATATTGCTTGACTTACAATAGGATACCTGTACAGAATAAGCAGCATGGAGAGTGAGTTAGGTATGTTACTCTATAAATGTAACAAGCTTCATGTTTTTTGTTTTCATCTCATTTGGTTTTGTTCACATTGCCATGTGCTTATTTTGACCCTAATTTGTCACTGCTTTGTTACCTGATTTTGTAACCTATTCTGTGTCTTGTCGTGTGCTGCATGTAATTACATACAGGAGTTTTCACTTTAAATTTATAACGAAATTTTAAACATATATCGAACTGCAAACATTTGTCCTGATTTTTGCATGTCCAGGTGCTTGCCTTTGTCTGTCCAACCAATTTTCATGTTTTTTCACCATATACAGGTTGTTTTAGCATTGTTATACAATTTCCACATTGCTAGTCTGCTAGCTGTAGTTTTCAAACAGCACCCTAATGTTTGAAGCACCTTTTTTGGCGGTAATACTGCACCTAGTACTCCCTCCAGGTATGACTATTTCAGCAACCTTACAGCACAGACATGCTAAATCCAATCCCACCGTTAAACAGACTGCAGCAGAGGAGACTGTTAAATGTCGAAGCGTCTCCCATACAACCTTCTCAGGTAGATCCAGCCTGCTTGTTTGTAAAGCAAATATCATACCCCGACCCTGGAGAAATGGCTTGATTGTTTGAGGCCAGTAAGCACTGCGTGGAAGGTTTACACAATCAAAATGCCAATATGCATGCCAGCAGCACCGCAGTAATGGCTGTCAGCAAAGCTGGATTTGCTCCAGTTGACCTGCTTAAAAGATGTGACACAGACAGTCTTGACAAAGGTCCACAAGCTTCTGTTTGTTAAAAAAAAAAAAAGCACTAATTTGGCTGAGCAGAGCTGCTGTCCTCCGTAGACTAATCAGGGTGAACTGTGGTGATGTGACAGCTAGAGACAGACTGCTATTAGCCGCTTTGCTGCACAGCATGTCTAAGTGACCAACATGGCCTCACCGTGACAAATTGGTAAGAGTACGCACAGGGCATCTGGTACAAAATAGGGTTTTCACTGAGAGTTTGGACAAACAAATAAATTAGTATATAAATAGCTAGAGAATTATATAATTATGTATATATAAATGGGCAGATTTTTAAAATATGCATAACTCATTAAACTTGTGCTAAGAATAAAATGAGATAATGCAAGGGGTGGGGAGGAGAAAAGAGTATGGCCTTCACTGTCGCTGTGGCTGACCCAGACTTGAACCGGCGCTTTGATTCAGTGTGATCTCAAAGGACACACTGCACCACACTCGTTTCAGGCTAACAACTTCATGATGTGATAATTCTCCCTTGCCGGATGAGAGGTGTCACAAACACAACTTTTCCCGAATGACGAACGATCCTAATTCAGATCGAGTTGTTGTGCCATGAAGAGAAACTACAACCTTTCAATAAGCCCCTTCGACCCGTATCGAACAGAAATAACAGCTCAGCCTCATGGCCAAAATATACCCCTGCTCACAGATAAAGGGATAAAGTTCATCAGGCATAAAAATAGGTCTTCTGTTCTTGATTGATTGTCTTCTCTTGAAGGGGACCTATTATGGAAAACTCGTTTTTCAGTACTTGGGCAAGTATATTTTAGAAACTAGAGTGCCTACCAGCCCAACAACTGTAAATGCCATTTATATTCTGAGCCTGTTTTTGTATAAGGCCAAGATCTATTTAAATAACCCACTCTCTACCCATGTATTTTCCCACATGTAGGCTGGCAGAACTGGATCAAAGACGGAGATCTGCCATGTTGTATTCCTTGCTAATGGCATGGCCAGAGCACCACAGTCATGTTCAAGACTAGAGGTAGCCACTGTTGTTGCAGCTGTTGTTGGCTTCATAAATCAGCACAAAACTACCTGCCTCAGAGGACCTACAGTAAGATTCCTGCATGGAATAACTTTTTTTTGATGGAAATAAAGGAAATCTTACAGTACCTCTACCAAACTTGTCCTAAAAGATGTATCAGTGGCAACCTGTACGTGATGAAACTGCAGACAAATAAAATGTGAGTATTTGTTATATTTATGATTGAAATAAAGTTGCTCACATTGACACGATGGTTGACATCGTGGTTAGCACTGTGGCCTTGCATCTCCAGGGTTGAGGGCTCGATTCCGCCTCTGGTCCTTGCACAGAGTTTGCATGTTTTTCCCATGCTTGGTGGGTTTCCTCCATGTACTCCAGTTTCCTCCCACAGTCCAAAGACATGCAAATTAAGCTAATTTTTGTTCCTAAATTGCCTGTAGTGTGTGATTGTGTGTGCCTGTGTGCCCTGAGATGGACCCTCGATCTCGCCTGGGGTAGGCTCCGGGCTGTCCTGTGTCCCTGTATACAGGAAAAAGCAATATAGAAGATAAATAAATGAACGAATGAATGAATGCTGACAGGCTCAGAATGCGATCAGTTTTTTCAAAAAGGCAGCACTTAGAGGATCTGTTCTTCGAACGCTCAAAACTTTCCATAAATCTGGGGGTGTGCTCTCATTTTTTACTCTTTGCAGAAGAGGGGCTTGGGTGGGGAAATAGCTTATCTACATTGAAAGTGACAGGCACAAAATTCAAATTCAAATTTTATTTGTCACATACACAAACATACACAGTACGAAATGTAGTGAAATGCATTATACGACTGCTATTGACCCTAAAAGAGAAGTAAAGGGGCAACCTCTGGTTCTGAAAAATTGGTCCACTGCCAAAATGTGCAGTTCTTCGAATGACCACTAGCAGTCAAAAGTAAGACAATCCCCATAGAGCCGCATTTTAAAATACCTATCTTTACAACAGGAATAAACATGTTTACAGCCTACTGCAAAAGACAAATTTGGTCTCCATATGTGTGACGTGTAGGGAATGAATAAATGGATGATGGAGTTTAATCAAAAGCAAAGTAATGTTAGCTATCTTAGCATTTTAGCTAAGCTAAATCTAAGCTAGCTAGCTTGTGGCAACTGAGGTACAGTAAGTGGTGTGTTTCCACCAACAGCCAGACTCTGTTCATTTGCCTATTTTCGCACTTATGGATTAGACAGTGGCTGACCTTGAGGTATTTTGACCAAAGCTTGTCACACACACCTCATCACGACTTCACAAAATTACACAGAATTATATTCATTTGTGGAAAAGGGAATGGGATATGTCTCATTTAAAGAATACGCAGTGCGAAATCTTCTATGTGCTCTTTTTCCCCATTTTTTTTTTTGTTCTTTTCTTAATGTAATTAAAATAAAGGACTTTATGCATTCCCACATGACTAAAGAAGAAAGGAAAAGGGGGGAACTTTGATACTTCAAAGCCTTTTTTATCACTCATTGGAGAAACAGGGCATGAAAAGACTAAAGAAATAACCAAAGATAGCTTCAAAACATGAAGACATGATTGGTACATGAAGCTCTTTCATCATTAATTTAAAAACAGTCTGCACATAATGTACACCAATGTTCTCAAAGCCAGGGTGATGAAATAACTACAAAGATCCTGGAGAAATGTACAGTTTTTCTTTCTCAGAAAGTCATAGGTATCTAGTATATGCAGTTAAAGTAAACCATTTCTTAAGCCATACTGTAATATGTTAATACAAGTTTTGCTTAATAGTTATTTTTAGCGTTCATTCAGCGAGTATTTTTTTTTTGCTCTTTGTCTTTTAATTATTGAGATTTTGATATTTGATTTTTGGTTGTGATCAGAAGTCGGGTTTTGATTTTCAATTCAGAATTTTGGTTTTGATCTTTTCACCTTTTTTCTCATTGTTTCATTTTGAAATTCAATTTGATTTTTGTTTTGCTTTTTTATCTTTATTTATGGTTTTGATCTCTGATTTCTCTTTTGGTATTAACACTTGGTTTTGATCTTTGGTTAAAATATTTGCTTTAAAAGTTTGAGCTGGTTTTGTTTAATGCTTAATTTTTTTTTGTTTGGATAAAATTTTTGTATATGGTTTTTCTATTTAAACTTCGTTTTCTAGCTTTCTGCGCTACAAAATCAGGTGTTTAAGTACAGGTCAAAAGCATCCGACTCCCGTAGTTGAAGTGTTCCACACAGCACTTATTAAATAAATACATTATTCATTTTAATATTTCGTAGTATTTTATTTTAAGAAATGTATATGGATGCATGGTATTTATACTGTATAAATAGTCATTAAAAAAAAAAAAAAATATTGCAATATTTTGACAATCTATAAAGGCAGACCCCTGTTGAAATAAATTAGAAATAAAATAAGTTTTAAAAGCTTTAAACATGATTTCCATCTAGCTACCTAACACACCTAGAAAATAATTCATAAAAGCTATGTAAATACATAAATATATTGAAATCAGGTGCTTAGCTTTGAAGACTGCTCCAATTACCAGGCTTAGATACCATACTCTCTGTCAGAAAAGTCAGTTTAAGCTACACCCGCTTTTCTTGACAGTAAAGCTGCCATCAATTCTCTAAACAAGCCCCGGGCTTTCAAATGAGAACTATAAAAGTTTGTAATGGACAACTGTTTTACAGCACCTTGGAGCTCCATAAAACTAGAACCTGTCAAGTCCAGCAAATGTGTGAGCCAGCGGGAGGCCATAAAAGACGCCGGAGGACTGGAGAGAAAAGCAAGACCAATCCGTTTAATGTTTTAATTCGTGCTTTCAAAAGGAAATCTGTGCAATAAAGACTTTGCAGAGTTAATTATTCGATGTCATAGCAATGTACATACATCTAAGATAAATGCCTGGGTAGATAGAAAATCTTTTTTTTAGTTTAAAAATGGTTTAGCAAGAATAAAAGAATTTGAATGATCATTAAATCAGTCAATCAATCAATCAATCAATCAAAACGCAATGTAAAAAAAAAAAACATTTTGGATGCACCAAAACATGCAGACACATTACACAGCCAAATACAATGCATTCTGAAAAGCTAATCATATATGGGTCATGTGACCAATGAAATCTACTGTAACTACAGTATTCTTGGGTGTGACAGCAGCTGTCATAAATAAATTCAATACTTTTAGAGGAGTTTTGGAGAATGTTGACAGCAAGAGAAAGAACATTTACACTGTGTTACTGCCCTCTCAGTCACCCCAGCATAATTAACTACAGGCTTGTGTTGCTTAATGTCCTGGATAAATTGTGTGAATTAAGAAGTTGAGTGTTTTGGACGTAGTGCAAACACCATATTATGTGCTCAAGAAATCGGTGTGGCAATCACTGTAGGGTATCATTAGCACTGGTTTTGCTGCATTTAGGAGTGTCGCGAAAAAACCAACAGTCAAACACAGATGGGTGAAACCACCATATAGCAGAATAGGTGCTCTTTAATTTTCCTTAATGTATCGCTCTGTGAAAGAGCTCTGTGAATCCACACACATGCAAACACACTCACACAGTCACACAGGTGCAGTTTAGTCTCCAGGGGTGCTCTGCGGTGAGGAAGAGGGTGACGTGCAGAACACACAACATCAATGCTTGGGTGAATCTTGGCTTTCATTGTCCTGGACGCCGTGTTCGCCTCCTTTTGGGTGAGAGAGAAGTTATGGTTTTATGTGGTGCACCGGATGTAAGCCCGCCATCACAGGGGGTCATGATGGACTTATGGACTTAGGGGAGTAATATATTCAAGAGACATGCAATACACACACTCTCTGAAAATCTGGTGGATTTGTTATGATTCTATTTGCCCCATCTTGTTCTTTTTTGAGATTTTAACCTTTACTATAACCGAATGAGACCTTGGATATATAAGCAGTCAGACAATGCACAAATCAACATTATACAGTGCACAGCTGGACTGAATTAAACTAAAACTGGTAGACGTGGAGAGTGATAATGCTATAAACCTCACCTTGATAATCAACAATCTTTGTGTTTAAAAAGCTTTGCATGCAACATAACACTTTTCATCTGGCTCCAAGTGACAAACACAGAAAAAACACTATAGCTTTGAGTTTGATATATATTATTTTAAAGTTAAACTCGACCAAAATATTACTGATACTAAATCGCCTGGTGAAATTACCACAAATACAACTGCAGGCTGATTTATCTATTGTAGCACAACTGTGGGAGATAGAATTATAGTGTTTTTGCAAGATCCCGCAAAATTCACAGTGATATAACCAAAACACCGTAAAGCGAACAAGCACAAAATATTCTCTATTGCCTTTTATTTTTAATAAAAAAATAAATAAAAAAACTTGTGATGAAATTTTCAAGTCCTGGTTTGACTTGAACGCCCCTTGTAAATAAGTAAGTCAATAATAAGTGAGTGAATAAGTAAATAAATAAATGTTAAAGCATGTTTACTGAGAGAAATGCTCGAGAGAAAAGGTAAAAAATATTGGAAAATATCAGCACGGCCAAAATGTTTCACTTGCCTGGTTTAAAATTTTTACTATCTTAGAAAAACCTTTGGGGTGTTTTTGAAATGCTTCATTTTCAGGGACCCAAGATGCTTTTTCTTATGTAAACATTAGGCCAAAATACACGAGGTCTAGGTCAAAAAATATATAAATATACAGTAGATGTGGACAGAGGCTAAGTTGCTGTGCTTTGCATTTACTAAATACTGTAAATATACAGCTGTTAACTGTACCCTATAATTACACACAAGTTTCTGAATATTTGTGGGCAAAGAATTAGATAAGGTTACGTGCATCCTGAAAAATCTAACTTGCCAAACTACAGGCTTGTATCCCATCTTAACAAGCTGGAAAATTATTTCCCAGCTTTCTTATTACTCGACTAAATCAATCAATACATGTGGAGCAGTCAGACGCAGATACTTTTTTTTCCTTTCTTTTTTTTTTGGCAGCTTCATTCATAGGGAATTGAGCGAGATCTAATCACATTCCCCTCGGTCTTCTAAATTAGTACTGATTTTTTTATAAGCTCAGGATAGGATGGAAGAATTGATACATGTCCTCTTTCTCGCATTCATTTGAAACCTCGCCTCTAGAACACACTCATCCCTTCCCCATGCGTCATTGTATTTATTTGGTCGATTAACACTTGGCCAGATGGAGTGTATTAGCTTTGACAGAGAAAGTGAGGTGCTCTTCGAAGGACAAATGAAATGAGTCACGGATCAGCCGGAGCACACCTGATGGATGGAAGAGGATGGCTATTTGCATAAGTATATTTGATAGCACTATTAAAAGTGCAGCGAGTTGGAGAGGAAATGAAGTAGGCGCTGAACTTCCCAGTGCTCCACAACGGTGCTGTTCATTGGCATGCGTCTAAATTCTAAAGCATTTTTTTACACTTTTGTTTTCTGAAAAAGCAATTAATTTTTTTTACAACTTTAACTCTAATGTTTCTTTGCATTGTCCTTTTAAAAGGTGTTTAAATCTTATAATTGACAATAAATTAAAGCAAATCTTTTCCTGCCTTCTATTTTACCAGTTGCACCTTTTCCTTTTTTCCTTTCCCTATTTTTCCTTCCATTAGAGTGACCTGAAATCCAGTCTCAACATTGCTAATTTTTACTGAAATATTTCTCGCAGACATGCAAAGGCACATTTTCAGCTCCTGTGCTCTAAAGGCACTTAGTGTTAGCTAATTTTAACTTATATTGTAAATTGTCTGACTCATCATTACAAGCCCCTTGTGCAAATACGTTAGCATAGCTGAAAATCATTGTGCTGTTTAAGGAAAGCAATAAAACTGGCCTTCTTTGGGCTACTTGAGAATCTGGAGCATCAGCATTTATGGGTTCCATTATCAAAATTGAGCTTTCTAAAGAACCTTATGAGTATATTGTTGTTTTGAGAAATGAAGGCTATTCCATGTGAGAAATTGGCAAGAAACGGAAGAGATCTTATAAAAGTGGATATGTGGATTCCTCCCTTTATAGAATAGCATAAACTTGCTCTAACCAGGACAGAAAGCAAAGTGGGAGGCCCCAGTGCACAACTTTTGCAGGAGGATAAAAATGTTAGAGTGTCTAGTTAGAGAAACAAATTCCTCACTGGGCCTTTATTAAACAATACCCACAAAACACCAGCGTCATCTTTATCTGTGAAGGGGCAACTCCGAATCCGGGTCATAAAAAGAAATATAGATTACTTGCAATTAATACTGTATAAATTTTTTGTTTATGAATTTGGCAAACTCTCCAGCATGGTGAAAGAAATGTGATGGTTTGGCTTCTCCCATAAAGGGACCATCTAGTCTGCACACCAACTTTGAACAGGATTTACGCTGGATGCCCTTCCTGATGCAATCCTCACATTTTATCCGGGCTTGGGACCGAAACTGGGTGGAAATCGAACCCGGGCCTTCCGCATGGCAGATAAAAAACCTACCGGTGAGCCACCTTACACATTTACCAGACCTTAATGCTTCTGAGCAGCTTGAATGAAAAAAAAAAATAAAAATAGGAATGGCCCATGAAGGCCTATCCAAAATGTGGGAGGAGCTTCAGGAAGCATGAGGTGCAATTTCTGCAGATTACCTCAATAAACGAAGGCATGGGTGGCCCAGTGGTACTGTAGGTTTCTCTCCTGTTCAATTCCCAGCCACTGGATACAGTGCTAGTCCCAAGCCTGGGTACAATGGGAGGGTTGCGTCAGGAAGAACATCCAGCGTATAAGAAGAACAGCATAAACCTCATTAAAACTAACAGCCAGGATACTAAAGGTCTGTAAAGCTGTCTTAACTATGGCAAGGGTATATTTTTATATTATTTTGCAACTTATTTTATAACTAAATGTAAGTTTTCAAGTTTTAAGCTTATTTTCATGATTATTTTTGTGTCGCATTCTTGGACTTTGTGTCACCAAATACTCATAATTCATGAGTTGCATCCTTTAACCGAAGTACTCAAAATGTCACTCTCGAATTTTCAGGATGTACATAAGATATGCTGCAACTGAGCAATGACGCAGGTTTCCACTGATTTTGCAAAGACAAGGGACTTTCAAGTCAAAGTGGGACTTCAAAGCACAAAACTGATTGACATTTGCAGAAAACTTCAAACATACTGTAGAACAATGTTGAGACTCTTAGCTGCAGAAAAACATTTTAATAATGCAAGCATTTTAAAGAAGGCTGTACATCCATGAACAATAATCCAAGTTCCCACTGCAGTCAATCGCCTGAACATTCAACATTTCAACCCGAGTCAACGCCTCAGCCTTGAAAATCGACACAGAACTTGCAGAAGAGAACATCTGTCTGTGGAAACTGTACAAACAATCAGTCACCAACACCACTGCATGGTACAGGAACTGGGCCGGGAGTTTGTGCCACACCCACCATATAGGCCTTGCCTCACTCACATTTTCCACTCCATTAAAGAACTTCCTGGGGGGCCAGCGTTTCAAACGTGAGGCAGGAAGCCTGTCCAAGCACTAAGCACAAAGTTGGGATAAGTTTGGGATTATATATCGAGACAAAAAGGGATTTCTTTTAACTCTCATGACTCTGTTCTGATATTCTCCAGGATCAGAAGTTCTGGTTTGACTCTCATACTGTACATGCAAAATTACATGGCAAGTATAAAACAGGCACCTGTGTCTCTCCCTACATAAAGTGCATTTAACAACACAACACAGTCCACTAGACTCTTGGGGTTACAAAAAATTATTTCCAGGGTGCTTGGGAAGTTTGGGAATCCCTGAGATATTATTCTTATGAAATTAGAATTAAAAAAATGTGTAATTGCTGCTATGGTGAAGGTTTTTGTGAGGACACATTTATTTGAAGGTTTGGGAAGGAGTCTCCAGGTCCATTTCTGAATAAGCTTTATCTGGCTGTTAGAATTTAACTTGACTGATTTTCTCTGTAACCTGACAAACTGCATTTTCGCTTTGTCTTAAAAACAACATTAATGTAACCAGGGAAAAATAAAAGTGCGGTGTTGAATTCTCTTATTAGTTGTTTGTGTTGGTAAATCAATGTGATAAAACAATATAAGCTGTGATTTTATTTAAAAATGATTAATTTCAGGATGGTAACTGTAACATTTTGCATCACACAATTCTGTAAGTGATTTATTTCCTATTATTATTATATTTAATTATTATATTATGTACCGTATGCTAAGGCAGCACAAAACTTTTAAAGGACTGGATTTGTGAATCACAATATACAGTATAAAGCTTTAACAATTAGTGGCATTATAAAACTTAAATGCCAATGTACAGTAGTGTATTTATAAGATAATAACATAATCAACTGTAGCTTTTTGTCTATTTAAGAAGCTTAATTTATTCCCCACTGACCTCATGTAAATTGTTCGAGGTAATTAATGAATCAACTCTCTAACACTGTAAACTATTAAACAGTTTAAACAGCAATGCGTTATGCAGCTACAAAAAAGGGTGCATTTTTTATTCTTTTGTCTATTTATACAAATCGCATAATTAAAAGCTAGGTGTAAATGTCATGAGTAAATAAATGAGTACATGGTCGCCTGCTTGTTTTAATTGTGCCTTTTTAATTTGCTGATGTATCTTCAGGTGACACGAGCGCTACGCCCTGCTGAAGAACGAACACGGAAATAATTGATGGCGGCATCATTTATTTTGATATCTTCTTTTTTTTTTAAGTCAAAGTGAATTCAAGCTGTGTTAATTGGATTTAGCTGCCGCACTGCATGTGTGTCTTTTTTTTCCCCTCTTAAATTTGTTGCTGACTCTCCTTGTTATCGCTTCATTTTAAAAGCCAATTGATGAGAAACTTCTCAGGCACTCACACAGCAATTATTTACAAAAGTGCTCCTTTAGAAAAAAAAAAAACTTAAAAAGTTGACCAGACATTTTCTATTGTGATAAGCATGACTACCTGCATGTGAATGCATGGACCTGTCTAGCCAATACAGTCCAGTAGCATTTACCAATAGACACAGTGATGTTCTTTGATCTAATTGATCAAACGTTGTGGAATAATTTTCCACAACAGTAGCTCTGACAATAACTCATGCTATAATTTAAATCACAGCTTTGTACTAACACCTTCATTCTTTTTTTTTTTCACTGCTATAGCATCATCTTACGTGGGGTCATTTTACGTAGTGTCTAATGGACACTACATCTGTAATCATTAATATAATGATGTTTTCTGGACAATGATTTTTATTTATTAATTTTTTTGCCCGATTAAAAAAGTGAGAGGGTTGTGTCCGGCATCCGGCATAAAACCTGTGCTAAGTGTATGTGTGGATCGGATGGTTCGCTGTGGCGACCCTTTGACAGGAGCATCCGAAAGAAGGTTTCAACATCATGTAGCTGAAAACGGATGAAAAAAATAATTTTGCCCTGGCATAAGGACATACTGTTGAAAGAAAATTAGTGATAACAAGTTACAACCACTGATGATTATTCAATCCATTCAGGTCATCAGCTGAATTAATTTATTGCCACATAACCAGCTGAAGCAACCCCAGATCATAACACTCCAGAGGGTTGTAAAGTGGCCACTTATGGGGGCATTGCTTCACTTATACTCTTCCTTTCTTATTCTGACAAACCCATTACTCTGGGATAAAGTCAAGTCAAGTCAAGGCAAGTCAAATCAAGTAGGCTTTTATTGTCATTCCAACCATATTCTGTTTATAGTTCTTGCCACCATAATCCCTGATCATGGTCATTTATTGTTTTTGTTTTGTTTTTGTTTTTTTATCACATTCTTCGGCAAAGTTAACCGCACTATTATTACCAGTTTTAATAAAGCACTGGATAGTTCTTAACCCAATTTCAGGATGTTCAGTAGTCTCCTTAGTTGTTTTTTCTTTTAATTGTGCAGCCAAAAAGCTCCATTCATCCATTCCTCCATCCATCCGTCTAGTGCAGAGGCTCTAAAGAAACTAATTCTAAAACTGCAATAGGAAGATGAGCAGGATCTTTCCCAAATTTCCAGTCCAGGAATTTAATAACAAACATTTATTTGGCAATAAACTTTTTTGGAAAAAGACCCATCTACCATTTGTGTACATATTTTTTTCTGGGTTGCTATAATATAATTTCATTGCAAAAAGAACAAAAGTGATTGATGTTTTCAACGATGCCGCAGACCCCTAATTAACCTTTTCTTTGCAAGTGTTTCAGTCCAAATCGGAAATTCCAATCCAAACTCATCTTCCTATTGTGGAATTCCAGTTTGTTTCTTTAGAGTCTGTGCACTAGATGGATGGAGGAATGGATGAATGGAGCTTTTTGGCTGCACAGTTGGTGGAGTACTTTAGCCAAAACATCAGGAAACTATGAGGCGCCGTATAGGGCTTAAATCAAACTTTACTCACGCACACACATATGAAACACTTGCATACACATATATGAAACACTCACACATACATATATACTACTAACTGCTCAAACAACTACATATGAAACACTTGCATACACATATATGAAACACTCACACATACATATATACTACTAACTGCTCAAACAACTACATATGAAATGCGCGCGCACATACATACATACTTTCCGCGCACACACATACATACTTTCCGCGCACATACATACATACTTTCCGCGCACACACATACATACTTTCCGCGCATATACATACATACTTTCCGCGCACATACATACATACTTTCCGCGCACATACATACATACTTTCCGCGCATATACATACATACTTTCCGCGCACATACATACATACTTTCCGCGCATATACATACACACTTTCCGCGCACACGCACGCACGCACACACACACATACATACTTTCTGTGCACGCGCACAAAGCCAACTGTAGCGGTGTAGGGAACGAGTGATCAACGGATCTTTAGTTTAGCGGAAAAGGGAATGGATAATTTCCTTTAAGTCATTACATATCGCTGGAGTGTGAAAAAATTTTACTCGAAAAAGAATTTATATTTTTATTATAATTATTATCGAGGCGAGGACATCATATAAATAGGACACAATAATTTACATTTTGATTTAATAAAGAAACCATTCGTATTATATAGGCTAGTAATCTGTAAAAATAAATAAATAAATAATACGTTTTATATTTTTTATGGTATCAGTTTTTGTTTCAATAAATAATCTATATTTAATGTCCGTAGCGTGAAATTTCCACAGCAGCAGGTATCCGAGGTGCTTGTGTTACCATGGTAACGCAAGGAGGAAGTGACGTTGCATGGTGTTCTGAATGGTGGAATTTTGTAGAGTGAAGTTCCCTTTTCAGACATTTCCTGCGCAGGGTGTAGGGTGTAGGGAGTAGTCATTTCAATGTATATGAACTTCATTCTCCCTGATTAGTAGTAGCGTTTCTTAAATAGACCGTTAATGGACAGTTTAGAAGACAACGAGTGATTTATTTATCACCACAAAAGTGGGTGATATGGGGGGGTCGGAACAGTGTTTGTCCCGTGGGATTCCGATGAGTTGTTGTTCATATTAGCGAAGGCGAGGAAACACATTTCACAAAACAGTATTTCTTTCTGTTGTAGGATCCGACATATTAGCCACAGATTCCGTGCTTTAATTTTCTTTTTGCAAATCATCACCTGCGTTTTCTGCCGCTGAAATATTCAGACATTATGTGGATAGTTCTGAATATGCCATGTGATTGAGCAGTGATGATACAAACCAGTACTACCATTCAGGGAGAATGAAGCGACAAGTCCGTCTACACTGAAATGCCTTCCTTTTACACTGAAATGCCTTCCTTTTACACTGAAATGCCTTCCGGTTACACTGAAATGCCTTCCTTTTACACTGAAATGCCTTCCGGTTACACTGAAATGCCTTCCGGTTACACTGAGAATCTCATAGGTGAATGTGCGAGAAGAGTTTGTATGTGTGTGCGCGGAAAGTATGTATGTGTGTGCGCGGAAAGTATGTATGTGTGTGCGCGGAAAGTATGTATGTATGTGCGCGGAAAGTATGTATGTATGTGCGCGGAAAGTATGTATGTGTGTGCGCGGAAAGTATGTATGTATGTGCGCGGAAAGTATGTATGTATGTGCGCGGAAAGTATGTATGTGTGTGCGCGGAAAGTATGTATGTGTGTGCGCGGAAAGTATGTATGTATGTGCGCGGAAAGTATGTATGTGTGTGCGCGGAAAGTATGTATGTATGTGCGCGGAAAGTATGTATGTGTGTGCGCGGAAAGTATGTATGTATGTGCGCGCGCATTTCATATGTAGTTGTTTGAGCAGTTAGTAGTATATATATGTATGTGTGAGTGTTTCATATATGTGTATGCAAGTGTTTCATATGTAGTTGTTTGAGCAGTTAGTAGTATATATGTATGTGTGAGTGTTTCATATATGTGTATGCAAGTGTTTCATATGTGTGTGCGTGAGTAAAGTTTGATTTAAGCCCTATACGGCGCCTCATAAAGGAGACTCCTGAACATCCTAGAACTGGGTTAAGAAAGACATTTGCCTACATTCTGTCTCTTTGATAAGAAGAACATGCTTTTTTTATTTTATATTCTAAGCCAAAGCCGTAATTTTAGCAACTGTATCATGTGTTTTCTTTCATATAAAGACAGCACTACTACAGTACATGGTACACATGTTATTAAGGGTCATCTCCATGAGATGGCAGCACTCACACATTCACTCGCACTCAAACTAAATTGCTTCAGGATAAAAAAAAAGATAAAATAAAAATATGCATAACTTCATTATATTATATAGTATTATGATTGTGTGCAGGTTTTTATGCCAAAGTTTAGGAGAAGACATTATGATTATTGTTATAATGGGGTTATGTAGATCTATGGACCACTACCCTCCATTTAGAAAAAAGGTAAGTATCACTGTGTTTTAAATGAAACGCTAGATAGATCATTTCATTCATTCATTTATTTTCTACACTTATATACAGGATGATGGAAATCTTCTAAATGATCACTACTGAATATTTGGAAACACCAATTAGCCTGATTTGCATGTCTTTGGACTGGGGGAGGAAACCAGAGTATGCAGATAAATCCCTCCAAGCACGGGAGAACATGCAAACTCCATGCACACAGACCGGAGGTGGGAAATCAAACTCTCGACCCTGGAGGCGCAAGACGACCAGGCTAACCACTACACCACAATTCTGCTTGGTAGATCATAAAAATGAAAATGTTTAGGTTTAGATTCTGTTGATTGCAGCACCAGCTTCTGTCCAGTGGACCCAGATCCAGTGTCAGGAGGTGTTGTTGCACTCTTTCCCCTTTGTGCTGCAGATTGACTCATCAAACAGTGGGCTGGGAGATGTTTGGTCCTAGTTAATGAATTATATATAATTATACTGTACTTACAGTAAAAGCAGCACCAATGCTTCACCCTGTTGTTTTTTAAGCACTACATTTCATACCAGTCATGGAACTGCCCACATGATCTTTGCCCTGTAGTTTGGAGATTGAGTATAACAAACGTTTGTAAAAATGTTTTCAAATGTAAAATGTTTTGGGCTGAGCTGCGAGCCACGAATGCACCACTATCTTCACTTCTTTATCAGAAGTGAATCTTTGTCCTGTTAGGGCTGCTTTCAGGGGACCAAACAGGTAAAATTCACTTCACCAATTATGAATAATGATGTAAAAATGTCGAAATGGATCATCACAAACATGAGTTTAAATATGGGAAACTATTAAGTGCTATAAAATATGTTTTGTTGTTGTGTACAACTAGTTTTTTTTTATTTCTGTTGTAAGTAGGTTTTCTAATAAGCTCTAAAGGAATAATTCATCTATTGACTAAGGGGTGTGTATGTCGTAGCATGCAGCAGGAAGCTTACTGTATTACCAAACTTTTTCACACTTCACTTGTCTGCCGCACAAAAAATGTTTTAACTCAAAACTAGATGTTTTCTTGAAGGTAATGTGGGTTCTTCTTTCGATTTTATGGTCAAACCACATAGTTTTATAACAGCTTCTTATTTGCTTTTAACGAGAAATATCTAAATGTCTTAAATAATATTTAATTGCAGTTAAAGTCACACGAAGAGATTGCATTAAAAAAAAAAAAGACAACATTCTCAGTCCAAACCAGGACCATGTTTCTCAAGGCCAGTTACCACAGCGAATCAAGTACAGGTCAATACAGAAAAATGTCTTGAGCCCAGACCCGAGTCCTCCAGCCCTATAACAAGTAATACAAAATTTACAAATTTTGCAATGTGTTCAAGGTTAAAACAAGATGGTGAAAAGGAAAGATTTAGCAACTGCACATTTATGAAGCTGGCTGCCCTCATGAATTGCATATTGCGCATTGGGGGGCCATGTGGAATGAAGCTCAAATAAGAGTAAAGAAAATGTGCAACTTTATTTATTTATTTTCTAATCTTATATGTGATTTCTCCAAGTGAAATGTCATCCGTTTTTTTTTTTTTTTTTTTTACATTTAAGTCCTACAACCTTCACTTAACCGTGTTACCTCGCAAACCTACCCTTATGAATTTCTTTTAATAACAGAACAGAAGTTGCATCATCAGAATTTTGAAAAGATCTCGTGAGGAAGCATCTTCCATGAGGGCTAAACCAAAAGTAATGCAAAAGTAGACATAGCTATCTTTTATTATTATAAACTTTAACAGATGTATAAGTTGCACATACTGGTGGAGTCCCTCTTACTCTATGTGAATATACTGTACTGTATCACAGCGATGGTTGTGCACTTGCACCATCGTTTAACCCACCTCGTAAATCCTGTTTAAACCTCCCTTTTGTTAAAGTTGATTGTCTTCTTTTGAGTGGTCTGTCTTCAGTGCGGAGTTTTCCGTTTTTTTACCCAACAATAGTGTTTTCTCCATAAGCATTTTGTAGTGAAGTAGGAGAACATCAACCGTGACAAAGGGGACTTTCAACCAGGATTAAAGAGTTGGGCTCAGTGATGGTGCAAATGCATGACTTGTGATGGAGATTAGGTTGAATAGTATCTTTGCGTAAGGGAAAAATTACTCTACCAACATGTGCAATGTGTATGAACTATGTCAGTTAATTAAAAAATGATCTCCAATTCTGCATTGCTTTCGATCCAGCCCTCATATCGCTTTTCTTCATTTTTAATGATGCTGTTAGATGAAAATCTGCAGATGTTTAAAATGAAAGTAAAGATAGGTACAAGACATTTTAGCATCATTTTTACTAAATATATTCATAAGCTTGAGGTCAAGATTGATATTCACTACTTACAGTACTTATGTATTATGTATGGCTCAGCTCTGAAACATTCAACAAACTCTGCAAAGTACTTCTGCAGCAATAAGACTCTTGAACTAAACTCCAAAAGAGACCAAAGAGACAGGTAAATAAAACTGACCATAACAATCCAAAGAAACAGACACCAGTTGCCCAGGATGTATCGTCTGCAGCACAAATCCCAAAAAAACTACTGTACACGATTCCCTTTTTTCATCCAGCTTTGGCGCAAATCCAAAGCTCTAGAGGGGAGACTTATGAGTCCTCTGTGAATCTCCCTAGTGCTGCTCTAATCATGGATGAGTGCGGACACCAAACCCCAGTGACTTTAGATCCCCACTGTCACCTTGAGGCATTTCCACTATGCAAGCTCCCTAAGGCTTTGTCTTCTGTCACTAGCAATTAGCATAATCTGCAGAGGCTACGTCCTTAAGGGAACAAGAGGGGAGGAAACTAACAACAGGTGGCTCACAAGGGTCGGATTGGCTCTGCAGTTCTTTTTTCCTCTCTCCCTTTCCCTTTTTTTGTTTTATGTCTTGTATAAACAGTGCAGTACAGGTTGACCTGCTGGGAAGACTGAACCCTGCTACCAAGTTGGAACCGTGCCTTAACAGTCGTGATGTTGCTGCAAATATCTACCGGCTGGAATCCCCTGCTGCTGACAAGGTGCCAGGGGGCAGAGAGAAGAATCTATTCTCCTTTTAGTTCCCCCCTCCTTTGCTCCTTTATCTGATCTGTTTGTCCTGAAGCAGCACAGGAATACACAAGGGAAAATCTGGGCACTGGAGACCCAGCCGAGGAACACCTGACCCTGGCGGTGAGCTCAGCATGGGGGCTTCTCATGGAAAGATAGTAAGTGAGCATGAGATCTAGCGTAGTCTGTTCATTTAGTTGTTGATGAAAGAAGTTAGCTTTTTTTACTATGGGCTTGACAAAATGATGAAAGGATTATAAAAATATATATTGCATGAATTTATTCATATATATAAACACATTATTAAGTGTTTACTCTTTTAGAACTTTACAATTTTACTTATTCATTGCTCTTGATATTTTTTTTATATTAAGTATTTTATTATTAGACATTATTTTATTATATTCAACTCCGCGGTTTCAAACAAGCACATTCGCCAAACCTGAGCTCTTGTTGCTGATTTGGAAACGTCCGCCATGTCTTTCAGAGTCCACAAATATTTGAGCAATGGAAAAGGCTGAGTGTGTGAGCAGGGTGTGACGTGTTCAGAGCATGATTCAGAGCTGACGGCTGCATGTGACAGCTGACACCTGCTCTTGAGGGCTACCGAAGGATTACAGGACATCTAAGCGGCTGCTCGCTTACCTGGCAGCATCAGATCACGTTCGATTTTCAAGTTGACACTAATAGGGATAAATCAGATTGGTGAAAATATTAATTCTGGATTCATTTGTAGATTTGATGAGCTTTTTCTGTAAGGGTCTGTTTTGCATTGCTTCGAAAAATCAATCACGATTACTTAAGTGAATTTTGCTAGTAACTGAACAAAAGCGGCACTGATATCCTCTTACGCATTCCTCTGGGAATCAAGGCTGTTCCAGGCCACTGCAAATGAGGCATCCTGTAAAAAAAAAAAAGGAAAATTACACACTCTGGGGGGATAACAAGAATGCACAAGTGTATTTGTACACATTGTGATATACTGTATGTATTGAAGCAATTTAGTATTTGAAACAGAGGAGACAATGACAGTCAACACTAGGCTGATTGGATATATTATTTTATGTTTCCCAAACACTTCACACAGTCATTACATTACATCGTAAAATGTTTTGCAATACAGCAAAGAAAGATAAAGTATGGGATTTTAATACATAATAAATAGAAAGAAAAAAATGCATCAGGGAGAGTTCATGTGTTTTTTTGTTTTTTTTTTTCAAATCAGTTTTAATTTAAAATGTAGGTGTGTATAAGTACATTACAACAGGTCTTGGTTGTTATAAGTTTTTCTGCTCTTCAAACTGACTGTAAAGTTTGTCAATCTACTGGCTAATTCAATATACAGTAAGTAATAAGTGCTAAATTCCACAACCTTCATTCCATGCAAAAATGCATTCAAAAGTTCAGCTGAGATTCATATAAAGCTTCTGCAGTGCAACTAAATCAAAGTCAATGTTATGGTGTAGATACTATAACTATTATAGTATAAATAGTATAAGTATTTTCTGTTACTAGAACTAGCCGCATAGCTAACCTGAACTAGTCGTTTGACTATGCAGAACACAGCTAGTTCCAGGGACAGATAAAAGTTAAACGTACACAATACTAACTAAATTCAACACATGGTTAGCAATATGGCCTCACACCTCCGAGGTCAATGGTTTAATTCCCACCTGGGGGCTGTGTGGTCCGAGGTTTTTATGTTCTCCCTGTGCTTGGTGCGTTTCCTCCGGGTACTCAGGTTTCCTTCCAAAGACATGCAAATTAGGCTAATACCATTTCCAAGTTCCCCATAGTGTATGAATGAGTGTATGACCTGTGATGGAGCCTGCCTTGTGCCCAAAGTCCTCTGCGATTAGCCCCAGGTTTCCCACAACCCTAAATAGGATAAGCAGCATAGAAAATGCGTAAGAAAGAGAATAATTTTATCATTAAAAAAAAAAAATAAAAATCACTTCACACCCTTATTTATTTATTTATTTGGACACATGAAGTGTGATTCGAAAGCTCTCTTTTACTTCTTGTACTGAGTATTGTTTTTGATTAGATTTTTTTTACCAAAGCGGGAATGGATCATTTTGTGCTTATTTTATGGTTCTACAGTATGTTGAAAAACAGATGAACAAATGATACTTGGATTGTCATGCACCATGAATTGGCCCCGGATAATGTTTGACCCCAAATGCTAGAGTCCACCATTCAAGGAAGGATCCTGTAAAATATTTTTTAAAATAGAATTGATGGAGAGCCAAGGCAAGATGGAGCCAAAGCAAGAACCAAGATGGTTTAAGACTGGGGTCATGTATGCCTCAATGTATCTTAGTGATGATAAGCCTGAATTATTTTTTCTGGACTACTGTGAGAAAGACAACTATGGAATAGAAAAAAAAAAATATTTTGTTCTCAAGCAAAAATACAACTAAATCAAAAACCATGATTAGATTTGACACTTTTAAAGGTATCTTCAAAAAGCAAGCATGAACATGAACCCTGCATCATGACACATGAATTATGTCATATGCTTTCATGACTTACGTTTCGTAAATCTTACATCTTACTCACGTAATTGTCTTGATGTCACATTACAGTATAACTCGTCTTGTTGCAGAACTGACTCAAGTTAAGTTGTCAAGTCCAAAATGTTGAGCAATGATATTTGAGTCAGGTCCTAAACCTTTAGAGTCAAGCTATCGAGTAAAAGTAAATTTCAGAGTCCCAAACTTTGGAGCCTAAATCAAGTTCCGACCCACAGAGCTCAAGTCAATTCCAGAGTCCCAAACAATCGAAGCTGGATAGAATCCGTAGCCTTAGATATTTTTAGCAGGGTGACGTCTGAGTCAGGGCCAGAATTTCAAGCCATTAAGTCAGAGTCATGTCCAGAATGCCAAGCTAGAGAGCCTGAGTTGAGTCCAGACTTACTAGCCAATGTCTATTTTAAATACATAGACTCTGAATCAAGCCGTAGAATCTAAGTCCAGAGTTTTTTCTTCCAGAGTGTAAGTTGAAACCAGTTTCCCCAAATTCCAATCTAGTCCAGAGTGTCTAGCCTTTTTAGTCTTACATCAGCAGCATTTCCTTTGGCTTCTCCCATCAAGTGGTGATTAAAGCAGACTATCCAGTCCACATACAAATTGGCAAAGGTTTTACACCATGCCCTTCCCAATGAAACCTGTGCATCCTATCCAGTCTTGGGAATGTCACTAAGGATGCCCTGCATAAAAGTGTAAAATGGAATACATTCCCCTAAGACAAATATATACAGTATGTCATGGTGTTACCTCTAAAAACTCTTCCCATGGTACAGTATACCTGTCACAGCTTTCAGAATGTTGACAGTTGCTGTCTTATTGCATCCCTTTGCTTCAGTTTGTAGGATGTACAAGTGAACAATGCAGGACAATGTGCATATTGGCGCAAGAAATAGTAGAAAGTAAACAAGATATTCTCATGGCACATTCCTTTGGCACATTTATTACTGAAACATACCAGACTTTCTAGCAGAACTAAAGGTCTGCCTTATAAAAACTAGCTTACATACAGTAATAATCAACTTAGCAAACTGAACCATAACCTAGACTTGTCCCATTATTTAGCCAGTGTTAGCACACCAACTTGGCATGCATTAGGTATAAAAGGACAAGCCTGAGACTTGAATTCCCATATCTAATTTCTACTGCTGCTGCATATTGCCAAATTCTACACCAGTCTGCTGGCAAAACTATTCAAACCTTTTTAGCATAGCTGTTTTTAGCCATTCAGATTGTGGGAAGTGCAAGGTTTTCACCAGTATCACTACTAGAAAGTGACTTAGTGGCCATATAAGCAGCAGAAATGAAAGCAAGCATGCATACAAATACTGAGAGAACTTTAGAAAAAACAAAGTTAATGATTGAGTGAGCCATAGAGAGAGAGAGGTGAAAAAGAAAGAGAGAGCAAGTAGTGCTACAGAGCTGAAATGTCAGTACTGTAATTTCATCTGTGTGCCAGCTTCCGGGCAGCTTGGCATGAGTTGAATAACTCAGCTACCCCTCACAGAGTGCTGGCACCCACCCCCACTCCCTGTGCTTCCACCACAGAGACAAAAATAACAGCACAACAAAATATTTAACAATTCAGGGAGACATTTCAATTCTCCAGACATCTTTGAAAAGTAAAGCGCCAAATCATTGATGTTTTCATGTACAAGTACCATTCTACCAGCAATACAAGCTATACTGTAGTGATCACTTATTTTTTTACAGTATGATTGTTTATCTGGCACATGTTTCATGCATGCTAAAACAAGGCCCATTTTGAACCATTTATAACCTGTACATACATAAAACACATGTAAAGTATGTAAAGAAACTGTATAGCTTTTCAACAAGGAATATGTAACAAGTTTTATGCAAATAAGCCTGGAATGCCAAAGTTAAATTCAGAGATCCAAGCCATAGCGTCCAAGTTAAGGCCACAATCCCAAGCCGTACAGTCAAATTTTAAATTAAAATATCAACCCAAAGAGAGTTTAAAGGAAACCCAGATTTTTGAGCTATAGAGTTTGAATTGAGCACCAGGATCTTGGCAAAACAAACCCCAAACCAGGCTGTTGGCAGCAGATCCTTTGGGTGCTCTGGTTTGTGGGGTGGGCCTACACAGATCGGACTTGTTTCTCTGGTGCATCCCATGGGTGCTTGATTGGATTGGGATCTGGGAAGTTTGCAGGCTGAGACAGCAGCCTTGGGTTCTTTGTGTGCTGGGCCTCATTTATGGTGGGCTGTGGTACAATTGGTGTTCTATTTTCTTTCTACAATGGACAGTATTGATTTTTTAGCAGTTTGTGCTGCATTGGCTTTTTAGACCAAATGGGTTGGCCTTTGATCCCCACAGGCTGAGGATGATGTTGTTTGTGTGCCCATACTCCTATCATCAGTCTACTGGTGTATAGTTGATAATTAATATGATAATCTTATGGCAGATCAGTATAGTCTTTGTCCACTGTCCAATTCATGGAATTTTGGGTTGTCTGTTCAAAACGTTGAGTGCAAAATCCCCAGACATAGAGTGTGGCTTTAGTCCAGAGAACCAAAATAAAAACTTCAGTTTGAGTTACTGTAAGTTGAAAAGTTGAAATTAAACTCTGCATGAAAATACTGTAAATGTTTAAAATCATGTTATTGCTCTAGATCTGTTGTATCAGGATCTGCACTTGGTTTAAAATCTAATGCACTGAAGCAGATTAGGCCCATCAAATCCTTTCTAAATCACCCAAGCTTAAAAGAATTACATTTAGCACTAAAGGAACAAGTGTTTACACACCATAGTCTTAAAAAGCAGATACAACTGCCATAGACTTTAGCTGTCTGATCACTGTAGTAATAAATATTGATGGATATGATTTACAGTTAGTACCATGTAAGCAAGTGTAATACAGTAAATCTGGTTCTTTCTTTCATTTCCAATATATCATTACAGCTTTAGGTCTATTCTCATCACTTACCACTTGCATAATCTGTCAGTATTGCTAGAAATTCAAGTCCACTAACAGGAACTTTTTTCATTTCATAAGTTATGAATATTTTAACAAGATGAAATGTTTTATTCAAAAATGCATGATTTAAAACCTATTATTATTTGATAAACCCTCATGAAATTTAAACACATCTGATTATCCAGTCTGAACATTAGTTTCAATTTAGCTTCAAGATCCACTACCAAAAACATTAGTATTAATATTTTTCTTTTCAGAATTAAATATTCAGTTGGTACACAGAGTATTCAATAATACAAAAGCTAACACTTTCTCATATTCACTGTTTTGGTTTCTTTTGGAAAGTCTTATATAAACTGAAATGTATTTTAACATCCTACACATTCAAGATTTAAGTATTTTATTCGTCACATACAGTACATGGTTGTACAAGTATGACAGTAGTGAAATGCAATTAATTGTAATCATTGGCAAAATACTTTAGGATGGTGTGTTAAGGACAGTAAAAGTAAGACCACTTTGCATGAAGCCATATCATCCACAACCAACACTGAAATTGGTTATTGTTTTGTAACAGTGTGATGTGTTTCAGTCACTAATTATACATTTAGGCATTTGGCAGACGCTCTTATCCAGAGCGACTTACATTTTTATCTCATTACACATCTGAGCAGTTGAGGGTTAAGGGCCTTGCTCAAGGGCCCAACAGTGGCAACTTGGTGGTTGTGGGATCTTCCGAACCGTAGTCCAATGCCTTAACCACTGAGCTACCCCTGGCCCCGTTATATTTAATTATCATTAAATATAATTAAATATCATTAAAATATAATCATTATAATTAAGTTTTATGGTTTGGATACGAGGCAGTGCTGGAAAAAGTTGCAATTTTCATTGAAATGACAAACAATATTTGGTTTAAACATTTGGAGAATGTTTAAACTAAGAAAATGGATATTTACAGCCTGTTGACTACCAATGTATTTACAACACCAGAAACTGGAAACTGGAAAGAAGGTGATGCATTGTAAATTATACACAAGTTAGTTTCGAATGAATAATCTGATTGGACAAGAGGCATTCCATGAGTGGTGATGTAGAGTATAACATTTACATTTAGGCATTTTGGCAGACGCTCTTATCCAGAGCGACTTACATTTTTATCTCAATATACATCTGAGCAGTTGAGGGTTAAGGGCCTTGCTCAAGGGCCCAACAGTGGCAACTTGGTGGTTGTGGGGTTTGAACCTGGGATCTTCCGAACCGTAGTCCAATGCCTTAACCACTGAGCTACCCCTGGCCCCACAGCACTAGGAAGATTAACAATACTGTATGTGAACCATCACTCCCCATCACTGGTGTTCTGACAATTGTTGGTTACACTAACATACCAATAGCATGGCTTTAAGTAAGTCTGTATAATCCAAAGTACTGGAAAGAGGGGAGAGCAGCTGCCTGCCAAATCCTACATTCAATTCCAACCATTTGAGCACTTTCAGCAAGAAAACACCTCTGATAACATTGTGACATTCTATCCAACGCTTTGTCTTCTTAACAATTGCTTCTAAGTCGTTCCAAATTCTCTCTAATCCATCTATGTTGCTCTGCTCATGGCTAACGTAAGCTACAAAGCTAACTAGCCTCTAACACAAGGCTGATTCCTAATTCTCTCTTTAAGCCCTGATCAAGTACTGTGCACTACTTAGTGTGTAGGAAAACATACACCCGGTAGACTAGCCGTCTATTTTACGCTACAGTGTTTTGTATTCAACCCCAGAGCCACAAAAGCCACATGACATAACATGACATAATACTTCATCATTTGTGCTTCCTAACAACCTTACAGCTCGAAGAAACCACACACCCCCCCTCCCCCTCGAAAAAGTTTAAAAAATAAAATAAAAAAACCCTCTTCTTAGTTGTGTTGGACTAATGGCACTTAGTTATTAACCTAGTTAACCCAGTGTTAGTATGTATCCAATTATGTAAACATTAAAGCACTTTTTGTAAGTCCCTCTGGATAAGAGCGTCTGCCAAATGCCTAAATGTAAATGTAAATGTACATAAATATTCTCGATCAGAAGCTACAGTGTGTTCTTGCGTCTTTAAAAAAAAAAAATTACTTTCCTGCAATGATTTACTGTAAACATGGATTTATCTCATTTTGCAGTCAACCTGTTCATAAAGCTAAAAAAGCAAGACTTACATTTAAAAAACAGAGCTGATAAGAACAATCCTAGTGAAATATACAGTCAAGTATCTTTATATGCAGTATATACTGTATATAAAACCACCCTTTTCTTAATTCACTCAATGATATTATTATTCTGTACCTTACAGCCAATATAACTGTCCTTTTGACACACTGATGTATACAAAGCAACAGATAATCAGCTCAAAAATCTTTTATTAACTATATTGTATTTTAACAGAGCTTTCTTTGATCTCTGATGAATTCCTGTACATGACCATCATCAGTGAGGTATTCAGTGTTTCATGTTGCTTTAACAAAGCACCCCTAATGAAAAATGCATTAACTATAATAGCAGCTGCAATCATTATCATAGTGTATGACTATCATTATGAACATTTTAATTTTGTCTGACAAAGCACTGCATTGTTCTGTTCTGTTATTCACAAAACACAAGATTTTATTAATAAATGGTCATACACATGAGGTACTGGACACTGTATTTCAAAGACATGCATTTTTAACAGATAGAAGATGAGTTTAAAGAGCTCCAACCCAAACTTTAAAGAGCTTCTCAAGAGCACAGTTGAGCAAGAGTACAGTTGTTTAATTTACTGTGTGTTTTAACACATTTGTATAATTTTTTACAGTTATTTTTTTTTTTAAACTCTCATCCTCGTGCACATTAATAGGAGCCGGCTGTACCCAACTAACACAGATGGCGTGTTACATCACCCAAACACTTGCAAGCACTTGTGCACACAAACAATGGCAGTGTGAAAGCTTTTTGATAACAATACCATATAATTAAAATATACAGTAAGTCCGATTAGTTTTGATTTTGATTAATTTGATTAATGGGAAGTTCTAATCGTACATCCTTCCTATCCTATATTAATGCACTTGTTCTGTTATTGTCACACATACGGTAAAAAAAAATATATACTGTAAATAGATAAATACCTCAGATTGTCCTTGAATAAATTTATATATATATATATATATATATATATATATATATATATATACAGTGGTGTGAAACTACTGTATATATACTGCAAAAACTATTTGCCCCCTTCCTGATTTCTTATTCTTTTGCATGTTTGTCACACAAAATGTTTCTGATCATCAAACACATTTAACTATTAGTCAAAGATAATATAATTGAACAAAAAATGCAGTTTTTAAATGATGGTTTTTATTATTTAGGGAGAAAAAAAATCCAAACCTACATGGCCCTGTGTGAAAAAGTGATTGCCCCCCTTGTTAAAAAAATAACTTAACTGTGGTTTATCACACCTGAGTTCAATTTCTGTAGTCACCTCCAGGCCTGATTACTGCCCACCTGTTTCAATCAAGAACTCACTTAAATAGGAGCTACCTGACACAGAGAAGTAGACCAAAAGCACCTCAAAAGCTAGACATCATGCCAAGATCCAAAGAAATTCAGGAACAAATGAGAACAAAAGTAATTGAGATCTATCAGTCTGGTAAAGGTTATAAAGCCATATCTAAAGCTTTGGGACTCCAGTGAACCACAGTGAGAGCCATTATCCACAAATGGCAAAAACATGGAACAGTGGTGAACCTTCCCAGGAGTGGCCGGCCGACCAAAATTACCCCAAGAGCGCAGAGACAACTCATCCAAGAGGCCACAAAAGACCCCAGGACAACATCTAAAGAACTGCAGGCCTCACTTGCCTCAATTAAGGTCAGTGTTCACGACTCCACCATAAGAAAGAGACTGGGCAAAAACAGCCTGCATGGCAGATTTCCAAGGCGCAAACCACTTAAGCAAAAAGAACATTAAGGCTCGTCTCAATTTTGCTAAAAAACATCTCAATGATTGCCAAGACTTTTGGGAAAATACCTTGTGGACCGACGAGACAAAAATTGAACTTTTTGGAAGGTGCGTGTCCCGTTACATCTGGCGTAAAAGTAACACAGCATTTCAGAAAAAGAACATCATACCAACAGTAAAATATGGTGGTGGTAGTGTGATGGTCTGGGGTTGTTTTGCTGCTTCAGGACCTGGAAGGCTTGCTGTGATAGATGGAACCATGAATTCTACTGTCTACCAAAAAATCCTGAAGGAGAATGTCCGGCCATCTGTTCGTCAACTCAAGCTGAAGCGATCTTGGGTGCTGCAGCAGGACAATGACCCAAATCCACCTCTGAATGGCTGAAGAAAAACAAAATGAAGACTTTGGAGTGGCCTAGTCAAAGTCCTGACCTGAATCCTATTGAGATGTTGTGGCATGACCTTAAAAAGGCGGTTCATGCTAGAAAACCCTCAAATAAAGCTGAATTACAACAATTCTGCAAAGATGAGTGGGCCAAAATTCCTCCAGAGCGCTGTAAAAGACTCGTTGCAAGTTATCGCAAACGCTTGATTGCATTTATTGCTGCTAAGGGTGGCCCAACCAGTTATTAGGTTCAGGGGGCAATTACTTTTTCACACAGGGCCATGTAGGTTTGGATTTTTTTTTCTCCCTAAATAATAAAAACCATCATTTAAAAACTGCATTTTGTGTTTACTTGTGTTATCTTTGACTAATAGTTAAATGTGTTTGATGATCAGAAACATTTTGTGTGACAAACATGCAAAAGAATAAGAAATCAGGAAGGGGGCAAATAGTTTTTCACACCACTGTATATATATATATATATATATATATATATATATATATATATATTAAAGGGCAGAGAATAACATGACAGTTAAAGTAATTTAGACAGAATACATAGTGAGGTCTGGTAAATATATTACACACAGAGAATATTACTGTACATTCCTGCATGTTGTAGAGCAAAAGTGATCGGAAGTAGAGCAGAAGGAAACCTTATCCAAGAATCTTCTAACAGAATCTTCCTTTACTTCTATTAGTTACCCTACTTCTAACTTCTGTAATTAGCTTGTGCACATTTTCTGCCATTACCAGTTCGCCCCTTGTCCAGTAATATAGAATTGAAGCAACCTTTGTCCACAAGGAGGCAGAATTGGCCTAGACAGAAAGGGAGCATGCCAGGACCAGCATGTGTGCTACTATACACCATGATGTTCAAACCACACCCTTAGTGTTGACATGAAGGGTATCAAAGGAATGTTTTTAGTACCTGAACAGAAATACAATACAAAGCATCAAATTTCTGTCAAAAACAAAATCCTTAAAAGATTTGCTTCTGTAGAGTCGCCTTAGTCCATGTGAAGAGAAACTTTACACTGATCTCACGCAGCTCAATTATTGAATCTGATTGGTCAGGAGGTGTGGATTAATTTTATATAACCATATTTCTGGTTATTATCATTACCTCTATTGAGGTTCCTTGTTGTAATATGTTATTGATAACCTGTTATATTTATTGTTTCAGGGACTTGTGTATGATGTTGTAAGTGAAAATAAGTGTTCTAGATGTCTAGTGTTATCATTCCTCATTATACAACGGTTAGTTCTGCCCAAGTAATCTGATTGGATGAGAGGCAATCCGTGAGTGGTGATATAGAGCATAACAGCACTGGGATATTTAACTATATGTTTCACTTAGCTTCATAGGCGCTCTTTTTAAACACTCCCTTGTCTCCGTAGTAATTGCCTTTAATTAGTTCTGAATGACCTCTGAACCGCCCATGTTGTTCTGCTTATAGCTAATGTGAGCTACAAAGCTAACACGCATCCAACACAAGGCTGAATCTCAAATCCATCTTTAACCCATCATCAATGGCGCTACTTACTGTAGTGTGTGGAACGAGGGACAGTACACTCTACACAGCGCACTAGCTTTCCATTTAACACTATTTGGTATTTAACCCGGGACTCTGAAGTTAGCTGATATTCTAAAGTGAAATAATAAGGGAAAATATAAAGTAAATCTTATAAGTTTCTCTGGACTGTCCACCACCTTCATGGTTTATTCTCCTCACCCTTCGGCTACATAGAACCAGTAATCATTTACAACTACTTTCACTCCTGTTAATTACACTAACTGTTGGTCGCCAGCTTAAGGCTAGTTTCGCGAGTCTTGGAAGGATATGTGTAAATTAAGAAAAAAAAAATTACAATTTATTGATAATAAATGGTGTTTGTGGAACTTTTGTATTAAAGCAATATCACATTTGAGGTTCATCAAAGCAGTGCTGATATTCAGTACAACATCATTCCCTCTTATGTGATACTCCTTAATTAATAATATGTATTTTTTTTATATATATTCATGGTTTTATAACATGGTCTAAAATATCACAGCCTTATCATATGGAAAAATATACTTGTGAATGTTTTTTTTTCATACAATTAATACAATACAGCATGTCAGTGCACTGTTACTGTAATAAGCTGAAACACATACTCTAGTGGCTCAGAGGAAATGAAATCTAGTGCATCTCTGGTTATGCCTAAAATAAATATTTGTTTCATTTGTTACACATCTAGGGCAGTCACACATAGTATGATTTGGTGAGAGTCCAGATGAAGGAATTGTGAGATCTAAATAAACATTTAGACGGTGATGGGAAATACATTTTGAAAAACCATTAGTGGGACACGGTTCTCCCTATATGAACCTACACACACAGACGCATGCACATCTGTGCATAAACATCCTGCTTATACAAGTGCACACACACCCGTCATTTGATGTCACGGCCTCCTGAGGTGCAGGAAAGTTACCACTTCTTTCATCTCATCAGGAGAGATCATTACTGACTCTATCCTTCCGCTCCTGACCGAGATGTTTCCCCAAAGACAAGCTTTAAAACTCATTACACCCACCAGGAGACTGGGGGACTGGGAGACTGACTGCGTCTGCTTAGGTAAGTGTCCTACCTAACTATGTCGTTAAAGCACTGAAATTGATATAATGATCTTAGGATGGTCTAACTTGGTGTGGAACTGGAATCCGGACATGAGTTATCAAACAGCTCTCTTTATGCATCATGTAGACCAACATGGCATTACATTCAGTAGACTTCAGGTTCAGGTGTGCTGCCCTAATTCACTGATCCATGCTTGTGTTTTGATCCGTGAGTAATTAGCCGGCCATGTCCCCTGCCTTTGCATGGCCTCCGCTAATTGTGCGTGTTGTCTGAGAAACCAGAGAACCTTCAGCTTGTGACCAGAGCGCCGGAGCATGGCTGAAATCTATAAAAAGCCTTTTTGTTTGCTACTTATTAGCGGGATGCAATGTCGTCTGCGAATGCTGGTTTCCGAACAGAGTAAATAAAATATGGCCAAGATGACACAGGGAAAGGAGAGGAAAGGTCAGGTGGTCACAACATCTCGTAACTGGACCCTGGACGGTGGGCTGTAGCGTCTAGGTTGCCTTAAGGAACAATGAGGAGTTCTAGCTGCCGTCACGCTTCACTGTTTCTGGAGATGTGAGATTGCTTTCGCTGTGGATTTCATTCTGCAGCTTCTGAAATCAGAGAACAGCTTTGATTTGACATGAGAAGTCAGGCCAAATGCTGTTTCCATATGCTTTACATATATACATAAATTTGGACACAACTTCTTGTTTCTATGGTTTTTATTTATTTATTGTTGACACCAAAATGATGATTAAACAAGTATGGAATTATGTAGTCAAAACAAATTACTGGTATATAACCCAGAATATGTTTTATATTTTTGATTCTTCAATGTAGCCAAAATTCTCCAAAGTGTGCATTGATGACAGGTAGCCTGAGGTAGCCACTTACTGTAAAATGGTTTTCCAACAATCTTGAAGGAGTCCCCAGAGGTGTTGGGTACTTGTTAGTGGTGGAAAGTTTGACTTGATTCTTTGAATCTCATTCATCAAAATAAACTAAACTTTTTTCGAATCATTTAGTTTATTTTGAGTCATTTAGTTATTTCTTTTGATCAGAAATATAATAAAATGTTACATTTTTAATAAACAGACCCCCAACACGTCTACATACACAAATGATGTCTATTGTTCCAGTAATAAAAATATTACAATGCAGCTAGGGACATATTATGATAAACAGAATGAGCAGCTCACCTCTTATATCTTCTGTTCCGAATCGTTCGTTCTTTTGTCTCGTGACTCTCCTAGACTCAATGCAGTGCATTAGACAGGAAACAGCATTAAACCTACAAAGGTTTTGCGATGCATTGCACATGCACGCTCAGTAGAAAATTAACAAATCTTTCTCTGAGACTACTCATTCCTCTAAGTCACTTCATTCAGAAAGAACCACTCAGTCATGGATGAACCATCACTAGTACTTATATTAAATATATCTACCTTTACTCTCAGGTCAAACTCTTTCCAAACTATCTCAGTTGAATTTAGATCAGGTAACTATAGAGGCCAGGTCATCTGATGCATCACTCCCCTACTTTCCTTTTTGGAGAAATAGCTCTTCCATAATCTAGAGGTGTGTTAGAGATTATTGTCCAGTTGGATAACAGGTGACGCTTACACCAAGTGCAAACCAGATGGGATGGCATGTTGCTGCAAAATGCTGTGATATCCATACTGGTTAAGTCTGCTCTCAAATTTCAAATATCAAAGTCATCAACACTGTCAACAGCAAAGAAACCACTATACCATCACACCTCCTCCACAGTCCATTCATTCATTCTTTATGTCTAACAAAGACACATGGGTGGAACAAACAATCTCACATTTGGACTCATGAGACCAAATGACAATTTTTCACTGACCTAATGTTCATTCATTGTGTTTCTTGGCACAAGCACGTCTCTTCTGCATGTTTTTTCTTCTGAAGTAAGGGTTTCTTTACCACAGTTGTACTACTGTATGAAGCCCTGACTCCTCTGATCAGTGGATGTTGAAGTCTATCGCTAGAAGCATTTATGAGGCTGGTCATTCTTATAAACATATCCTCTGCAGCAGAAGTAGCTCTTAGTCTGGGACAGAGTGAGTAGAACATGAGAGTTTGGCTATTTTGGAGACATTCATTGACAGGTGACGTGATGTCTCATTTACCTGATGCATGTAGTCAAGTAGCAAAAGCAGTTTGTATTTTCTTTTTATTATCTGTCTGTAAACAAATCCAAATCTTACTCAAAAAGAAAGCTTTTGCAAATATTGTGTAAAATAATATAGCAGGGTCATGGGTACAGTATGTGTCATACTATAAGCCATTTATTTCATATCAGCACAAAAGGTCAGCTGGTGGCCAAATTTATGTGCACATATAATCATCATGACTTTCTCCTTCCATCTCTGCTCACTTCTTTGAAGGATATCCTGCAACTCGACATCAAATCTCTTTACCTTCGGATTTGTTTCCAAATGTTAATTATCTTCTCTGTGCTGTGCCGCACCATAATATTCCCCATCATGGTACTGTATACATGTGGATTTATACTGTAAAGCCGATTAGAGAATGCAGAGGTACAGTAGCACACGATACACGCTTCAGCTTTAATTGAATCAGAGAAAATCAATCGGCTGTCGTTTTCGCTTCTGTCAAAGCGTACAGTAAATCTTCATTTGCACTGTGACAGCCTCGGCTCCTCTCAATTGAGTTTCACTTAGCTCTATCTTAGCTCTTCTAAATACAGATTCTCATTGCCTGTAAGCTTGTAGAAATTTCTATTGTCTGGTTATTAGAGCTGGCTTTGGATCTTACGCCCTCGTAGCTAGCCTCCAATGCTCATAATGCAGCTCTAAGCCTTGAGACAACATGCAAATCCTCTTTAAACAGAAGAAAATGGAAGACATTTCAATATTATGTGTTTGTTTGTGTAAAAATCGGGGCGCGCTTAGAGAAAACTGTTTGCCTGTTACATTGTGCAGGTGGTAAATATTTGCCAGGGGCTCCGGTGTGATTATTGCTGTTTGAGTAGGATGTACACTACTTGAGTCATGAAGAGAATAAAAAAAAAAAAAAAACGAATATGTTGATATTCAGTCGTTATTATAGCCGCCTTTAAAGCAAATTACAACATTATATTTAAATAGAATGTGTTCAGTTCTTCAGTTTCTGCAATTGGATTTTCACTTAATAGAATCGTTTTCATATAAAATTATTTAGTAAAAGTAAATCCGGAAATGTCTTTGACACGAAAAAGTCTGTACCTTTCAGTTTTCAAAAAGAAGACAGGATGGATTTACCAGGTATGGGATGACAACAGCTTTTTTTAAACAGCTTACTACCTCCTACAATTTTGCAGCCTCATTGCATCTTTTCTTTTGCAGCATGATTTTCTTTATTATCATCTTTGTTTACTTTTAGAAATAATCTTTTATGCTTCATTATACCACCTTTATATAAAATAAAAAAAATACTATTATTTTTTAGTCCACATTTTTTGGGCTTAATAACAGACTTGTGTTTAAAGACAGCAGTCTAGATGCTATTGGGACTGTACAGAGGTGGTGGCATTAAACCCAGCACACTTCCTTCAACGTGCAAGTGGTGTTGGTGAATGATTGCGTGTACAGTTCACACAGACTCACATGCGAGTTCATATGCGTCTCTTCAGCAAGTTTGTAATGTTGCCCTTCCATTTTCAAAGATCAGGAGCTCCACTTGCAGGATTTTCACGGAAACTATTAGAGTGAGTTCCGAGTCACCTTAGCCCGAATCATCATTCACAGACTTTTTACACCTTACAAATGTATTATTGCACCTAAAAGTCTCACCACTATACTATCCTTGAACTCTTACAGCATAAGAAGTATCGCATAAAAGTCCCGGGTTAACTTGAACGTCCTTCATATACAGTATGTATTTAGGCAACTGTGTAAACCAATTCTTCCAGCTTAATATTAATGTAACTTGTACACTAACATGCACTTCTGTGTTTTATTTTACATTTTAAATACTGTAAATATGGGAACCAGAAACATTCTGACATCCATCCATGAATACATCATGACTGGAAACATCAGAAGGTGGAAACACCTCCTTCATCATCATGGAACTCCTTTAAAAGCTGCCACAGCGTGTACTGTAATATAATATGGGTCTTTTCATTTCAAATGTGTACTTAATTCCAGCCCACAGAACAACTGACTTCAATGGTATTACTCCGGCAAGAATGCTTCAGTCTACTATTACAATGTTGTCCCAATACGCCACACCCCAAACTTCTAGCTGTACTTTCCAGAGAGTAAAGGAAGTAATCCAAGACAGTAGACGCCTTGTGTGGCAGAGGCATCAAGCATGAGCAAGTTTCCCATAGCAACCGCTAAGCAGCACCAACAATATCCATTCATGCTGGTCATCTAAAAGAGTGTGTTCAAGATTCCAGCTAAGGCCCTGAGGCCTTGAGCTTTATACAGCAAGAATTCCTGGGGGAGGGGGGGGAGGGGGGGGACAGAGGTAGGGGATGTTAGAGACAGACGAGAACATTTATTTTTTTTTTTTTTCATACTTTTTTTATAACTGTCACCAACATCGTATCACTTATGTTAGAGCAGCTATAAATCTCACACTGTGAGAACAGCTTTCCATGTGGCTGGAAGAAAGCTTAGAAAAAGGTTTAAACTATTCATGTTGCATGTCCACCATACTCGGTGTAATCAGTCATCGTCGTCTCATCGTCTATACTCATTTAAACATGCGAACTCTGTGCAGCAGGCCGTCAATCGAACTGGGACCCTGGAGGTGCAAGGCGACAGTGCTAACCTCTAAGCCACCGTTCCTCCCCGTGTATTAGTTACTATACAAAATAATAACATACTATAATAAGGAAACCAATCAGCCAATCAGAGCATATTGTGGTATAAAATTTTTCTCCATAAGATGCCAACCCTCCAGTCTTGCATAGTAACAGCCATGGTGTAGTAATAGGGCTCTGAGGTTACCAACCGGTCTTCTGCTCTGCCGGGAACATCATATTTCATAAGCATCCATGCATTTCAGGTGACCGAAATTCAGTATCCACACAGGGAGCAAAACACAGAGGCTTGATTGGTAAAATGAGTCACTCGAGAGCCCCTTTAATAAAATACAGCTTCACTATTGGGTCCTGTGATTTGCGGCTACACAGGTTCATCAGTTATTGCCTGAAAAATGTACTGTTCTACAGGGAACCTCTAACAGAGCCATAATGTCATGTAATGCCTTGATGTGATGTAATCTTTTCATTACAAATTGAGGATTAAAGCCGTGCACAATGACAGAGCACCGTGGAAGGGCAGCAAGATCCTATTATGGAGGTATTATGTAACAGTTAATTTAATTGAAGCATAAGAGAGGACCATTAAGTCCTAATGTAACAGCTGGGGTTTATATATTAAGCCTGCGGTTATGGAGAGGAGAAACTGTAGATACGGAGTGGGTATGTACGGATACTCAGAATGATATTCAACACAAATATCGTCTTCATGCCCCGTATAGAATATGAAAATGTGTATACAGTAGGTGAAACATGCTGTCAGAGTGGGCAGGATATAATTGCATAACTGAACTAAAATAATAATTAATAAACAGAGAATCAAAAATAATGAATGTATTATCTCGCTTTTGTTGCGTTTTGTTAGGCTCCAGATTTTGAGTCATGGTCGGAGTCGTGTTCCTGTTAATTAATGTTGAGCGAACTTTGATGAACAATGAAAGAGTCCGTTTTGCACCTGCTTCACTTCAAATTCCAAATATACTGTATAGGCAGCCTTAGGCAGGTATCAAATAAAGAAGCATAAGATAGCTTATATTTTAAATTAATAATAATAATAATAATAATAACATAATAATAATATTGAAAAAAAAATCTTAGTGAAATGTTGTCACACTTTCTATGAAAGTTATAAAGCCTGTTTGGAATCATAATCATATATGCAATGAAAGTGAACCTTGGAGGTTAGAGGCTAACATTCTTCTTGAATAGCACCTCTTTAATAGTGTGATTTGACCAAGATCTGCCTCTCTCTCTCTCTCTCTCTCTCCCTCTCTCCTGCTTTTTCTCTCCCTGTCTCTCTCTCTCTCACTCACACTTTCTATTTCTCTCTCTGTCACCAACAGAAGGCGTATAACATCGAGCAGCAGAGTGTGAAAAGTGGAAAACATGTGAATGGCGTGGGTAAGTCTGTACTCGCGTTTCTTCCAGACAAATAATGTGTCTGCGATGCGATATACACTGAGGTCTTTAAACCGTGATTCTCTGCAATCACGGCCTCTTCGAACACAATTTTTAAAGAACCTGCCTGTTTTATGTAAATAGTCATATACTGATCATCCGTAACATTGTGATGACCCGCCTAATATTGAGTAGGTCCTGCTTTCCCACCCAAAACAGTGATGCACTGTGTGTTCTAGTTCCTTTCTTTCGGAACCAGCATGAATCTTTTCCTTAATTTGAGCTACAGTAGCTCTTCTATTGGACCAGAATACATGGGCCAGCCTTAAGTTGATGTGTTTGAAGCATAAAAAATAGGCAAGCATAAGGATTCGAGTGACTTTGACATGGGCCAGATTGTGTTGGCTAGAGGACTGGGTCAGAGCAACTCCAAAACTGGGGCATCTTGTGGGATGTTCCTGGTCTGCAGTGGTCAGGACAGACCAAAGGTGATTAAAGGAAGGAAAAACCGATGAACTGGCGACAGTGTTTTTATGCTGTAGATGTAACCATAGTCTCCCAAATGCCTTGCAGGTCCAGATGTCCACTTTCAAGCTCATATCTACACTCTCTTTCCTGCTTCAGTTAAGTTACTGAATAATTCTAAGCAGTTAGTGTTACTGATTAATAAACTTGCACCAGAAGTCTTATCATTTATCGACATTTATTACTCAATACTCAAGTAAAAGTATAAATATTTACCTGAAATGTACTCCACCACAAATCTTTACTCATGTTGAAGTACAAATTGGAAAATACAGATACACCACAAAGAAACTGATTTTTCTTGATATCTACTGTATCTGACTAAGTTACTGACAAACAGCATTTTAATGTTATTTTTTTAACACAAGTAAAGTTGATGCTGTAGCATGCACAAATCTAGTAGAGACGGAAAGTGACAAGATTTGACATTAATTAAACAAATGGCAGGTAGCTTTGTTAGCTTCTTTGAATACTTTGATAGCTAGCTGAACTTTATTATAGACTTATTATAAAAACTGCTGATAGCTATGCAGCTAATTAGCTAGATCACCCATTGGTCTCACAGCCCAGAGACCAATAAGTGGGATCCACTGCCCAGGTAATTATCTTTCGGTGCGCTAATCAACCTGCACTAACAACCTGTGATTACTTTTTTTTTTGGACTGTTTGGTCTTGTGGAATTGTTTAGTTTCTGTCAGTCCCACATGGGAAGTAGCTAAGTCATTATTCGGTATGGTGTGAGTGAACACTTATGTTTAGGTAAAAAAATCTATACACTTTCGTCAGATGGTCATTTGAAATGTAAAGAGTCCCTATTAAAAATGTTGGGAGTAAAAGTACAGGTTTTTCATAAAAAATGTAGAGTACAAGTAGAAAGTTTAACATACGGAAATAATTCAAGTATAGTCCAGATACATTTAAGAAATGCCTAAGTACATTAATCGAGTAGTTCTACTTCATTACCTAACACCTCTAAAATAAATTACAAAAATAATACAACATAGCAAACAAGTAAATGAGAGGAGATCGCAGCATCAGTGAAATTAAAATTCACATTTTGTACTCTTACAACAGAACACATTGGCATTCTAGAACTTTAGTTGATGATTGGTTTATGGGTGTTATGATGTAACAACTCAACTTTCTTTCCCATTTTTTCCCACTCAGTGTTCGTTAAAACATGTTATCACATTCCAAGGTGGAAACTCGCTCTTTCCATCGTATCTTTGTTTCATACACCAGAGGACCCAAAGATTGTCTGTCTGTCTATCTGTATGTCTGTCCAGACAGATCTTGTTACAGCATCATGCAAAACTGGCTGAACAGAATTTAATGAAACTTAACCAGTCCTTCGGTATATGCCTGAAATTTTAAGTAGAAGTGACAGATTTAGTATGCGGCAGATTGCACCAAAGCATCTAGTGCCTTTTTGGATGCATATCGCACTTTTTCCCTTGAGGTGTGTGGTAAATAGTTTACCGTGTGTAGACAGAGTATGTGAAAGACACAGAAAGGACTGTAATGCACCTAAATTCAAATACAAAGAAACTTATCATGGCTTAATTACTTTTTTTTTTAAAAATGGTACGTACACTATGAAAACTGAACCTTGCACCATGAATTAAATAAAAATGTTGAATAATGTGCCAACTGCTGATCAGCTTATTTTAGCTTCAACCTTTTAACTATTTCTACCAACTCTTTACCCATCAACAATGGATAGTTTTTAAATAATTCTGTCCATAAATACACAGATGTTACTATTGTATAGCCTTGACCTTAATTTCATAAAACATTTTAACAAATTCAAACTAATAAAAGCAATCTACTAAACTATTTTTTTTAGTATTTTCAAAAATTAATCTAGGTTTTTTTTTTATACTAATTGAGTTATGTGAATTACTCTTTAAGTGTAGATGCATGTTTATAGGATCACAGCATGAATTTAAAGCTTGGTCTATAAAATCCTAAATCTTACATAATCTGTACAGCCAGAATAAGATGATTGCACATACAGTACTGTACAGTACATGCAAGAATTTATGTGTGTGTGTGTGTGTGTGTGTGTGTGTGTGTGTGTGTGTGTGTGTGTGTGTGTTGTATTCTGCGTGGGAACGATGGAACCCTAGTCAACATATAATTTCAGGAAGAAATTAAATAATCCCTTTCTTTATCAAACTAAAAATAAAAGACTCAAAAGTGAGACCGAGCTCTTGGGAGTTTAGGGAGTGAGAGAGTGTTTTGCTGTGTGAGTAAAAGGAGAGGGAGGGCCCTGGCTGTGGAATGCCCAGTGAGTCATGTGACTGTGTACATCTGAGAGGAAGAAACAGAGGAGAGGCACGAGTGTGTGAGCAGTGCAGGAGAAACGGCCTGTGCACGCCCACATACGCACTCACACGCAAACATGTAGGCTCTCACACACCCACACATGCACGCATACACACTACTGCATGATCGAAACAGAATCATAGGCATGGATCAGAGATTAGGAGCCGGTTTGTATCCTGACAGTCCGCCCAGCAGACCCAGAGATGTGCTGGTCAAATCAGGTAAGATCTATTGCAGAATGACAACTTCTCTACCCATCTGTACTGTGGTTATACTAAAAGGATAGCAAAATCGGTGATTTGTTCGTATCTGAGGTTTAAAATAAGTTGAAGTTTACATAAAGGCTTATTTCTATCCGTGTGACAGCAATGTAAAAATCTTCTACAGCTAGATTATTGTACTGTAGATTATACACAAACTTACAAGTCATTTATGAATATACAGTACGTACATTTGAGGCGTGATCACTCATTCGTTCTAACATTCGTTCAGATGCAACGTCTTCTGTGATTTTTCTCAGCATTCACTTGTGCAAATGATAATTTCCCCCTGGGTGCATGCAGGAAATGAGACTGACAACCAGAACAGGATAGGATGCAGAAGTTTGTCTATCAAATGGACTTAAAAGTATAAAAGAGCATGACAAACATAACGAGATTGAGTTTAAGTTGAAAGACTACATGAGGCAAATATTATCCTTTGGATGTCGTCGCAGCAGCGATTTTGGCTCATCAAGGAACAGTTAATCATTAAAATCCATGTGAAAACTTCACAGAATTGTTTACAGAGGTCATGCATGCTTTCCCCGAGCTATTCTACATCAACTACATGCTTTACGCAAAATACACAAGAGATGTGTAAGAAGACATGTACTGTATACGTTAATGATGTATGGGTTGTTGTTTTTTTTGCACTACAGTTACAGCACTAAAGTGTAATTTTAGAGTCAGTTATCGCTTTGTATTGACAGAGGACCGTCTTTCGCAAAGTTTGCTTTACTTTAAGCCCAGGGCAGTGTTTGCTTTTGCAAAAGAAGCACAAGGTCCACGAAGTCCAGCAATGGGAGGCCCTATTAAAGAGCACTGAGTATATTTACACAGCTATCTGTGAATACTGTCAGGGCTAACACACCTTGAAATAATACATACTGCTCGCTGTCACTTTGAGCCATTATAAGTCTAGTATTCATTTTTTATTTTGCATTTAAATATAACATTACATAAATGTGAAATTTCAACATAATTAACTACTTTTAATTTTTTTTATTTATACTTTATTAAGTCAAAAGTCAAACATTTTACCAACCGTTTACAGTAAACAAGAATTAAGCAGCCTATCAACAAGTTTCCCCCGAAAAATCTAATTATTTGTAAGAACATTCAGACCACAACTGATTTCTTGCTTCTTTTTTATACAGTACAACATAAAAGTGTTTGTCAGTCCACATAAAAGAACAGGAAATGTGTGTGATTTTCGAAAATGTGTGTGATTCAAGTTGGGTTTTCAATAGAGATGTTTGTTATTTTTTTTCTCCAGCATCAGCGTTTTTTGTAATAGAAGTTACTGTAGTAGTAGTAGTAGTAGTAAGAAATATACTAGCTGTAATAACAGCTGTAACTGTTCCAACACTGGAGCATCATCAGCGTATCAAATCTGATTTCATAACAAAATAAAATTAAAAAGCTGTGGTTTCAGAGGGGAAAAAAACAAAAACCCTCAATAATTTGCTGACGTCTGGATGGTACAGTAGCTGTAACTTTACTTTATGCTCACTGGCTACATCATTGGGCAATTAATAGTGTCAACATAAAGGAATTGTGAAATGGACCTTGTTTAAGGAATGAACAGTCAAGACCAATAAACTGTAGAAATAGTCAACTGATCGCCTAATAACTTTAACATAAATCAACCTCACCCTCTAAATAAAGTAAGATACAGTAGCTTGATACTGTACAGAGTGTGTATTAACCTGCTATCATAATAAAGGCTTTTAATTAAATGGAGATTGGACTATCCAATACTTCATTAAGCATTCCAATATCAGGAACCTTAAAAGCAAGCTGTCGTTTTTCTTTTGATAGTTTCCAAAAAATGACCTTCACCACAAGAGCTCCAAGTTTCCTCAAAACAAAGCGAAGCGCCCATAATAATAGTATGTTCATAGAATACTTTTTGAACATGGTATGATTTCCAAAAGCTGAGCTCTTAATAGTGTTATAATGATGCAGGAAGTCACAAGAGTTAGTGAGGGTGACAGTTGATTTTATCACAGTTAAGGGTGTTCACAGAAACAGAAGAAAGCAGATACATAAACAGCAACAAATATAATAAAAAGTAATGCTGAGGAAATACTTCATTCCTAATGATAAAAACAATTCTGCATCTGTGCAATGCAGTCTGGTGACAGGAAGCTTTGGTTGCCATGCAACATAAAAATCAAAGTACTGTATTCTTTAGATTCTTTAGATTCTAATGTATTCTTTGTACATTTAATATCAGTATTTAATAACATTAGCTTAAACATGCATTTTTTGTCAGTTTAATACAGTGTGCATGTGGGTTTATTAAGAATTTTACAATAAGCATCAGCCAATCACATACTAGAACTAAACTTATTTGTTTTATATGCTGCATTACCTTCCTTAACTCATTATATGAGAAGTTGCCAACATGGTTCCGAAAGCCAGTATTAATTTACATTATTCGTTTTTTAATATTAAAACATGCTCATTAAAACATTTTTGTTTTTTACTGTCTGTGGATGGTGTTGCATCGTGCTCAGATCTATTATAATGGTAATTTCCAGCCTCAATCCTGTGCCTGGCCAAAGGTCAGCATTCGGAGTGGATTATGGGAAACAAGCCCCCCATTGCTTTTGCTGCTCTCCAACAAACACACACCCACACACACACACACACACACACACACACATATATATATATACACACACACACTTCCCTACCTAATCATCCCCCTCCCTAGAGAGGACAAATTCTGGACATCCCCATGACAACAGCCAGTTGCCAACAGCCCAGTTTGTGCACAATCGTAGGAGGAAATAAAGTGCTTGAAAAGTCTTTAAAGAACCTCCTTGTGTCAGGCAAGAGTGATAAACCTCTGTGCTAAATAATAATAAATCACCACTCTCAGCATGAACAGCACTCAGTAAGTGACAGTAAAAGGGCAGAACAAGTTTAACCCCCGCAATGTCTGCCTGCGCCTACGGATTGCTTTTTTTTTCTTCTGAATAACACATGACTCATATTCACACAGTCATTTTTTTTCCCAGAGACACACGTCTGCACTAGATCTAGCTTACAGAGTCGTACCTGGGTTTCATCGCCATAAAGATGTGTAATTGAATTAACGTTGGTCTGTTCCTGAAAGCAGACTCCTGGAAGCAGACTTCCTTTACTGGACATGTTAACTGACTCTCAAGGTCTTGTGGGGTGGGGGAGCTAAATGCATTACGCCCATAAAATGGAAGGATATTAACTTTCAGAACAGATGCAGAAAACTCACCGCCTCTGCCCTGCATGATATAGATATCGAATCAATGAGGAGATAGATCCTGCCATGAGAGAGCAGTCGATAACCTGGGAGATCCTGTGCCTCCATTCTCTTCCTCTTTTTATTGCACTAACTCCATCCCTCATGCTGTCTTACATGCTTTTTTCACACAGACACACACACACACACACACATTCTCTCAGCAAGTGTTAAATTCGGCAGAGAAATACTAAGTTGAATATTGAAATTCATTATTTAATAAGGTATTTCAGCTGATTTGTATGATCTTGTAGCTAAATGTCCACATCTAACCTCAACTGCAGTAGCCAGCAGCCTAGAAAGGAGTCAGTTTTTGTACCAAGAGATTTTCTATGGTGTCCCTGAAGTATAAAATGTACGTAAACAACATTTCCCAAACACAACAACATTTCCCAAACACAATTATTTCCCGAAACACAAAGAATTTTTATAAAACACATTTCCGAAAAACAATGACATTTCACAAAACATGACATTTCCATAAACACAACATTTCCCAAAACAAAATGACATTTACCAAAACATAAAGAAATTTAATAAAACATGATATACCCCAAAACACAAAGACATTTAATAAAACACGACATTTCCCAAAACACAAAGACGTTTAATAAAACACGACATTTCCCAAAACACAACAAAATTTCCCAAAACTATTTTTTTTCCAAAGATGAAAACATTTCCTAAACACAACATTTAAAAACAAAAAACATTTACCAAAAACGCAGAATTTTATAAAATAGAAAATTTTCAAACACACAACAAAATTTCCCAAATATTACATTTCCCAAAACACAATATTTAACAAAACAAAATGACATTTCCCAAACACAACAACATTTCCCGAAATACAAAATTTTCCAAAACAGAAAGATTTCATAAACACCTTTCTAAAACATAACGACTATTCCCAAAACATCAAGCACATCCTAAACACAATCTTAAAATAAAAAAAGCACATTTCCATAAAACATCACATTTCATATAACATTTCCCAAAACACAAAATTTCCCAAACACATTTCCCAAAACACAACTAAACTTTATAAAACACAACATTTTCTTAAAACAAAACGACATTTCCCAAAGACAAAACCATTTTTCAAAACACAAACGCAGATTCCAAAACACAAAAACATTTCATAAAACACAAGGATGTTTGTGGAAATGCAGTTGTGTTTGGGAAATGTCATTGTGTTTTGTACTACAGGACTACCATAATTTTCCTCATGGGGACAAACAAATGTCCCCAAAATTCAAAGCTTTTTCATATTCCCAGCATCACGGGGACCAGTGAGATAATAGAGACAAACTTGCAAACACACACTACAGCAATTGGTTTTATGATTACTGTGTCTACATTGGAAGTACATTCTTTTTTACATCCTGGTCTTATAACCCTCATGAACATCCGCAATCACATTATGCGTGACCTTTCATAAAATAAATGATCATGCTCTTTTAAGGGAAGGAAACAAGCTTCCTGTTAGTGACCTTCAGGCTAATACTGTTACTATGACTCCATCTGGACAAACAGATAGATGTTATTTCATGTGTTTTACAGAAAGAGTCTGGGTGATCTCTTCCATCCTTTCCTGTAATAAAAGATAGTCAATGGATAAAGATTGCAGTCCAGCGTACAAACTACTTCAACTTAAACTAAATAATTTCAGTCAACTCAAAATATGTTGAGATGTTATGCAATTTTAATTCTAATTGCTTACTTTTGTGTCTCTGTGAATAGAAATACTACTTAACATTACTTAAAAACAGTAGCAGCAGCCATCTTAATGCTAAGTCACTTATCACTCTCAGGATGTAATGCTAACAGTTGTCAGATAATGGAATATTAATTTGTTTTTTGTAACTATAGATTTATTTTAGTTATTAGCTTTGTTGAACCAGTAAAAAAATCAAGATGGCCCTGGAGTGGTGTAGCGGTAACAAGTACATGGTACATCCAGTACAGCCAGAAATTGCGAGTTCAAATAACAGGAATTTAATGAGAGGGGAGGGATGAAAGGCATTCTAGCACGCTCATTTTAATCAAGGCTCTAGCCAATTATGGGCATTTGTGAGCGCACTCAAGTGGAAGGAGCAAATAGCGCTATCCTCAGAGTGTGTTACATCGCGCGGTTCAAAATAGTGCAGTTGGTCAGTCCCGCGTCACGCAGAGGAAATACGCGATAGTCTTCATCCTCCCTAGCTGTCGTTGTAGCCTTAATGGAAGTTGAAAGAAAAATGCCAAGAAAAACGATTTCACCAATAAAAAACTCGTTTGGATGGATCGTTTAATCCCTAATATGTAATTAGTGATAGTTACGTTTATCAGGAATTTTGGAGCTAGCTATTGATGGTGTAGTAAGCTAGTAGTAGGATAGGACATGGTTAGTATTAGAGAAGGGTAATCACCAGGGACCACACAATAAAATATTTTTGCGTTACCTAGGTGCTGATTTGGTTTATATTGCAAATCTGTAAGTGTCTGGATTGTATAAATATCAGATTCAGCATTCATTTTTTTTATAAAATTTTAAACTAAACTTGTTATTTAAAAAATAATTAGATTCTACCACAAGGAATGCTCTGCCAATGTGCGAATTGTTTAGAGTGTCCCACCTGTAGGATTATAAAGGAACTCCAACATTTTACCTCCTTAAAATTCAAACACACAGATACACAACACACAGATAAATAAAATAATAAATCAAAAATTTATATAACTGAATCACCCCCCCCCCAGTATATTTAATATACAGACCAAATACTAGTGATATGGATTCAGTACACGCCTTTACATACCGTAATACCTCACTTCTCTTCAGATTTTCTCATCCATCATCACCATCATCATAATCACTGATTTAGGAGTCCTGCTCCTGTGGAATCCATTGTGCTCTGGTTTTAATATTGAATAGCACAGATCGTCTCTGGTTCCTCCTCAAAACCCTTTCCATTGTTCAGATCTGGCCTCAGTGCATATGACACCCGAGCTTTTTCCACTGTCACTCAGCTAAGGATCAATTTGCCTTTAATATCTTTTATTCACTGAAGACTGAAGGAGTCTGTGGTGCTCTGCGGCCTGCAGGCTTCTTCTTAAATAAATTATCTTTAAGTTTAGCTCAATCAATATGTCTGCATGCGGTTGCAATGGAACTGTGCAGATCCGTAAATTTATCTAGCACGGCATCTGAAGTACTGGATATATTTTTATGTGTTCATTTATTGTCTGTAAAAGCTTATCTAATTTCAGTATTTGGGCTCTATAGTGGTAGATGCATATTGTATCCTGGAAAATACAAAATAAAATGGGAATCTATTGCGTTCACTGTGAGGATTAGGCTGTCTTGTTACAAAGTGCCTAAATACAAAAATATGCCTTTTAGAAGGTGAGAATTGATATATTATTACAAGGACCATAAAATTCTGAAGCTTGTGATCAGATCGTTTCATATACTTTAAAAAAAAGACATGGGTGTGGTGACTGAGATGGAGACTGAGACTACACCCTCGCATCTAAACGACTTCTTATGATCGCAACTAAACCAAATGGCCCCTGTATTATTTTAGTCTTAATTATCTTAAATATAACACATCACTCTGTAATAACAGGTAATATATGCTCGTGTTTGGATGTGTAAATTGCTGGTTTTAGCAGACAGGAAATGGATCTCAGGAATTTCCTCCAGAATCCAAAAGAACATAAACAGGCTAAAATGTTCACCTGGTACAGTACTTCTGGAAAGATGTTGTTTTTCCTCTCAGTCATTCTCATATGGAATCACTCGCAGTCTATAGTGAGTGTTGGTTGGAAATACCACAGGCCCACGGTGTTTGAATTCGACAGTTTTTTATAATTATTTTCCACCTAGACAATTATTTCGAGGTGCATACAGTGCATAGCATAACAATCTTAATAGTGCACTTCTGAATCTACAGTAAAATTATTTTGTAATATAATGAAAAATTCACAAGGGTAAAGGTGAGCATTGGGGTGTGTTGGGTTTTATACACACCCTGGTGTCATCCAGTAAAATCTATATACCGTGGAACCTCGGATTACGAGCATAATTTGTTCTGGAAGTAGGATGCAAACACACCAAATTAAATTTTCCCATAAGAAATAATGGAAACTTAAATTATTTGTTCTACTGGCGAAAAAATAAATACATAAAATTAATAAATACAAAATATAAAGTAAAAATAAAACAAATTAACCTGCACTTTACCTTCCAAAAAAGTTAAAAATAAATCCCGGCAGATAAGTGTTTCCGTTTGTGCACGCAGGCGTGTGTGTGTGTGTGTGTGTGTGTGTGTGTGTGTAAGGCTAGAGTAAGTGGAGACTCTTGCTTTAAGCCCCTCCTGTCTCCCCCTTCTCATCTTACACATTAAAACTTTCTCCTCTCGTTTAAACACACACACATTCATGGAAAGTGTTGCTCTTTTCTAAATTATTAAAGCTTCTCCGCTTTTTTTTTTTTTTTAAGTTGCTCGCGACAGCGTAACAGCCCGTTAATTCATGCTGGTGTAATGATGAGATGAACAAACTGGTCAATGCTGTTCTTTTTTTGCTGCATTGTTAGGTTATAGTACAAACTTTCGGGTGGATCCTGCACTTAAATCTAACAAAAAAAACTACTGAAAAACAAAACACAGGCTCTATATCCTAGCTTACATCTCGCGTTCGCGTTGACTGCACTGCACTGGACTACACTTCCGTAAACATAAATGAACGTCTCTCTCCCGCTACACTGTTTTATCTGAAAATAAGCAATAAACATCGCTAATAACATTCGTCTGAGCGCAAAGTAACAGAATCACTGCTGTAAATTAAAACAAACAAACAAATGAACCAGCACCTTACCTCTAAAAAGATTTGCGACAGAGCAGAGTTTCTTCGGAGAGCAGAGTGTGTGTCTCTTCTGTGCGCGCGTGTGTTTGTGAAGAGGGTTTACATACATACACACACACACACACACACACACACACAGCCGGCACAGTGTCTAAATAAAATTTTTTTAATCAAATTAAATTTAAATTAGTGTCAAATTACGCTCGCGCACACACACACACACACCGCGATAACGAAAATAGATTTTTAACCTCTGTATTGGGAATTTCTTTTGTTTTACTTGCGCACACACACGTGTTATAAGAAACAGTACACGCGCTGTACACACGCGCTTCCGAACAGAAAATAAAATATGTTTTACACACACACGTAGTTACAGTGTTACAGTAAACAGTACACGCGTGCACGGATGTTGATTATACAGTACCAGTAAAAGACAAGCACTAAGACCCAGCAGGGGAGAGAGAAAAACCATTGGCTCAGTTGTAATCACGCGACACTCGGGGTCAAAACAAGAAGAGCATGCGTGAGACATGATACTCGGTGCTTGTAAATTAAGACAATGCTCGTTTTTCAAAATGTATTAAAAATCTTTGCTCGTCTTGCGGAACACTCGTAAATCGCGTTACTCATAACCTGAGGTTCCACTATATAATTTATGAGTTCGTTGTAAGGCACTTTTTGAAAGCCATGTCTTACAGGACATGCAACCATGTTCTTACGAGCCCACTTCAGCACTTCTATGCTTTGTCTCAGTTTATTAGATACCATCTAAAAATAATAATAATAATAAAGCAAATCAAAATGTGTGATGTATGATTCACATCATGCAGTGTGTCTGAATCTTTTCTCAATGCAACTGAACCATGCTAGAGCCTTCAACTGGTGTGGAATGAAGACATGACAGGTTTTTGGTGCAAATTTATTAAACATTAAGTTACTGATTATCATCAGTCTACAGTACCTCTCCAAAGCAGCACATTATTTTAACATGCACAGTTTATCTAGTTTATACTTGTCTTCTATCCCCTTAAAGATTAAATTGAAAATTTAATTCAACCGACTTTTTTAAGCATTAATGCCTTGAGTTAAATTGGTGCATTATATAATTTACGTTCTCTCTCTTTTTTCCCTCCAGCTTCAGCATATGCTGATATCCAATGGGAACAGCCTCATCAACCTGAAATAACATATGATGACCCACTGCGATGCCCACGCAGGAATATTCTTCCCGTGGCCAGCTACGCCCCTCATCCTGGCTATGCACAAGGGGATGATGATCTTATCAAGCCCAAAAAGCTGATTAATCCAGTGAAAGCTTCTAAAAGCCACCAGGAGCTACACAAGGAGCTGCTTATGAATCACAAACGGTATGACACACCCACACAAACAAATATTATTTGACTTATCATAATTTGTGCCACAAGGTAATTTGGCAGCCTTAAAGACACTGGTAGACCATTGGTATTATGTTGTTTTTAAAGTTACTTTTATAAAATAACATTGGACTAATGTTAATTACATGATGTTGGACAAACGTTGAACGAATCCCAAATATGACTTCTTCTTATTGTGTGCGCCATGCCTGGTTTGGGATGAATATGATATCAGACTATGCCCAAGCCAGACATACAGCAGCATCAAAGTTATTGGTATTATAATGTTGATACTGTTGTTTTGAACTTGTATTTACAATATTGTGTTTGGGTCAGTCATTAAACATGAGCCCAACATCATCCTAGCTTTCAAATTCATTCTAACTTTCGAAAACAATGTTGTCCTGATGATGTTGTTTGGGTAAACAATGTCGCAACCCAATTACAACTACAACGTCATCCAACATTAGAATGTTCTTACAGACCCCCTCTTGATCCACCCCACATACACTCACTCACTTATTGTCTATACCACTTTATCCTGTATACAGGGTCGTGGGGGGCCTCGAGCCTACCCCAGGAGACATAGGCATGGTACAATATGGACAGGGTGCCAATCCATCGCAAGGCACACACACATACACAAACTCATTCACACACTACAGGCAACTCGGGAACGCCAATTACTGTAGCTAAATCTGCATGTCTTTGGACTGTGGGAGGAAACCAGAGTACCTGGAGGAAACCTATCAAGCACAGGTAAAACATGCAAACATCATGCACACAGACCCAAGGTGGAAATCCGAACCCTTTCCCTGGAGTGCTAATGACTGGATACTGTATACCATGGATATATAAACAATTAATTCTGTAATTGTTATGGTAGGGATTTATATTCATATTTTACATTGCTTTAACACAGATTTCTTTCTTCCAAAGTAAAAGAATTACTCTATTACTTTAAACCCCTGCACGTTTGAACACCTGACAATGCAAGTACCAATAATGGCTATTTATATTTAATTATTTAGACAGTTTAGATTAAAATCAGTTAAGTGATCCCATGTGGTCACTCTGTATTTCCAGAGTATGGATATGTTTTTTAGCCTGCAAGAAACACTGAGTCTCAGCACTTAATTTAACACTTAAACACTTGTCTTTTCAGTTAACTACAAAAACTAGTTTTTAGTTCAATTGTCCTAGGACTTTCTGGTTTTTGCCTTAGACTTGTTCTATGAGATTGTCAGTTACAGGTGTCACCAGGTTTAGTATCCTGTTTAAATTTAAAAGAAGATAATAGCAAACTATTTTTGGAGTATTAGTGACCCTAAGCTGGCATGGTAGCATAGTGGTTAGCACTGTAGCCTTCACCTCCATGGGTTGAGCATTCGATTTCTGCCTCAGGTTTGTGTGTGTGAAGTTCTCCTCATGGTTGGTGGGTTTCCTCTGGGTACAATGGTTTCCTTCTACAGTCCAAAGACATGCAAGTTAGGCTCATTTTTTCAAATTGCCCATAGTGTAAGTGTGTGTGTTTGTGTGCCCTATGAGGAATCAGTGCCCAGTGCTCAGGTGTACCCTGGGATAGGCTTTAGGCCTCCTGTACCCCTGTACAGAATGGTACAGAGAATGAGGAAGTAGTGACCCTGAACATGTTTTTCTTTTTTTTTCCCCTATTCAACAGCAGTCAATTTGGTAATTGAAATTAAAAATGATAAATATGAACATGCTAATATGACGTTTTTTTGTTTGTTTGTTTTTGTCCAAATATGGCAAAATATTTTTACCCATCATCTTCTCTTGGTAAGCCCTTTTCAACTGAAAATATTTCTCTGGAAAAACCTGAATGCTTTATTATATATGTAGTTCATGTCTATCAGAAAAACAACAAAATATATATATATATATAGCAGCAGATGGTTTGTAAGGCTGTTTCATGGAGGTACAAAGATACGAATGTAGACTTATGGATAAAGAAACATAAGGAAACTCAAAACAAGTCTCTGATCTAAGGCGTTGCATTTAAATGCTTCATATTGCATACTCAGGACTGTTTCTGTAAGCACTGCAGGAATCAATTATTAATGTTACAGTAGTTTGCATGGCATGTGAATTTCCTCTGTGAAAAGTAACTACTTATAAATAATCAATTTTATTTAATAAAGACAACCTTGCACAGTCATGCTTCTCAGTTCTGTTTTCTGCATTCAGACACTGGACCAAAACTTGTGACACTTGTCCACTATGTTTCACAGTCCAAGACAGCAACATTCCCTGAAACAAATGACCTTAGGCTGAAAGATGATGATATTCAGACTCAACCCTTGACTGAGTGTTACCAAAGTAAAGACATGATACAGAGTTAATTATATATCTGAACAGCTCAGTAGGGGAGCTTTGTAGAAACAGTCCTGCTCCTCCTAACAGCTGTATATACAACAGCAACACCCACAGACCCAGGGGACATGTTGCTACATAGTTCTCTATAGCTTCCCAAAGGAATGATCTTACTCCAAACACTACTGAGTGGGCATTGGCAAAATGTCCCCTCAAAAAAGAAAACAACATACACAAATGTTTATTTCATTTGAGATCAAGTTTGACGAATCTTAGAAGTTTGAAAGAAGGAAAAAAGATGTTCAAGATAACAAAAATAGCATAGGAAGAGGAACGCTGAGAACTTTTTTTTCCTTCCGTGTGAATAAGCGTTCTCGACACAAGTTTCACAGTTGCCTGGGAACCATGAGCTACAACGCCTTCCCCCTTCCAAGTCTTAGCACATTCACAGCACAGTTGTTCTCTGTACAGAGACAAGGACAGCTAAAGCGCCTCAGAACTTGCCAACATAGGCACCTTTATCCTTCCATTCTGCTCATTTCGGACACATTAAGGAGCATTTTAAAAGAGTCCCAGACAGCTAGACAAGAGAAAGCACAGTGGCTCTGTTCAGTTCCCACTTTCCCACTGTTTTGTATTATTGCATTTGGGTCGGAAGCCGTTATCTAAAACGAGCACTGCAAAGCTTATTTAGCGTCTCTCGGGTCTTATTTGCATTCCTGAGGTGCAATCTAATGGACAAGTTTTTGATGCACCGCAAAGGAGTGGTTTGAAAAACAAAACAACTCTTCTTTACTCTTTTATCAGTGTGAGTTGGGATGCTACTACGTGTAGGGTGTGTGTATGTCCATATCCATGCTGCAAGGGGCAAGGTCATGTAACACTAAGCTGGCACTGAGCCACCATAGCCATTAGTAAGGTATCTGGTTGGACAATCCTGGCACCTGAAGTCATTTTGGCCCTGGAAGACTTACTAGAGCAAAGTGAGGGCACTCCACAGGGAGGGGAAAAGAAAGTGGAAGATAACAGCAACAGGATATGGTCTTTTAGCCTAAGTGGCAGAAGAATTGGGTCACTACTAAACGGTGCCCATCTCTCCTTTTGAACTCTCCGGAGATAAGCTTTTATATGGCCTGGGTCTTTAGAGCATATGGAGACAAAAGAGAAAAACATTGACAGTGAAGGACGGAATGCAGATGACAGAGACAAAGTTGAGTCACTTTGTTAACAACTCATGTTACTTACTTTGGGAATAGTGTCATTTGTATCATTCCTGATAACTGAAGCGGGCAAAATTACATCAAAATGGTCCCACATGGTTAAAATTTGAGCTTCCCAAAACAGTTTATCACCAACTCTTGGTCTTTTAGCTAAAGACTGTAAAACTGCTGCTTTATAGTATGACCAACACATTTTGCGATGATCCTAGTAATGTCACCATAAAGTTGAATGATTTTTAACACTAATGCTAAAGAGTCTTTTAAAAAAACAAACCAATAGTCATATTGTAGCATATTTTCTGTTCAAGAATATCAAGAATATTGTACGTAATTTTGAAGGATCAATTATACTTCCGGTACTACTAATCTATTGTTTAGATTGGGTTGCTGTTACTTTAGGTGGAGTTCATACAGCTATAAAATCATGGTAACTTTCCCTGCTACTGTAACTAGCATCCTCCTCTAAAGCTAGAGAATAAAATAATGCTGAATGCCGGACATTATTATTATTTATGTAAAATGGCACTGTTAAATATAGTCATGCGAAAAGTTCTTGTGAACAACATAAACATCTCATTTTCATCATTTTTGAAAAAAAAAAAGAAATTCTGATAGATTAACGTTTTGAAGACAGCATTTTTTAATAAAGAGCCAGCCTGTGAGAAATAGATTTTTTTAAAACAGTTTATTACAATTTTGGTTTATTACAGAGTCTATTTCTAAAGACCACCATATCTGGGAAAAATATTATTGCCCTGTACAATATGATTTTTCTGCCTACACTTTTTGAATTAATGTACCATTGATACATTCGCCTGTGTGCACACAAATGTCCTCTGGGTCTCAGGGAGCAGGTCTGGAGGCGGCTGCGTGTCTAACTTGCCTCATTACTCCAAGCTCTGTTTGTTTGTTCTTGCTGTTTCCATGTCTCCGTTGCCTGATGGACACTATATAAATTAGGGAGGATGCTAATTACAACACGCCAACTGCTTTTCCACTTCTAAGCCCGCGCAAAGTCTCCTCATCCCTGCGGAGGACACAGGCTCACACCTAATTTAATTAGCTATCAGCGAGGGAGTGTGCTTGTGTCCGCATACAGTATGTGCTCAGCAGATCCCTAACCATCTAAGCATCTGGTTTTGACGTGTACTTTGAGAGCAGAGTTGTCATAGGAACAATTGCTTATCTTCCAGACGATAAGAGTTAAAGACACTCAGTAACTCTAATCTGATTTAGTGACAGACAGTGTAGCTCAGTCCTAAAAATCCTAAATTAAGTCTTTTTTTTTTTCCTCATTCATTTTCAGTCAGGCACATCAAGATAACTTGCACCTTAATATTTCTCGCAACTCAAATATGTTTGCTGAGGTTTTAAACACTTTATAGGTATAACATGAGTGCCATCTATTGGAGAAATACTAAAAGGCTAATAGTTTTTCTTCAGGAGCATTAGATAGTCTGTTATATTTGCATACATTCACTTAATAAACACTGATTTTAAATATAAAATCATTCATAGAGCTAAGAGTGATATTTCTGCAGTATTTTTTGGATAAAAAACAAACAAACAAACAAATAAATAAGATATATATATATATATATATATATATATATATATATATATATATATATATATATATATATACTAATATTGCCACTACCCCATTTTTCTTACAAAACACTTTAAAAGGTTGCAGCAAGGCATTTCATGCTTATCTATTTAAACATTTTATAATTTCAGTTATGCTAAGTTGTGTATGTACTGTATTGTTAAGAACTATTTTCAGATTATTTTCTAACATTAGCTAGCAAGTCTTTACTCCAGATAAGATATACTCCAGTTGATATTTCATTGCATTTAATGTAACAAATATATCAGATACTAGCATACTAGCTTTACTAGTAAGTTATTTAGCTAGCTAGGTTACATTTGACTTCTCATTTACTTTTCTAAGTGTTTTGGCAAGACCAATAATGCACAAACTTTTTTTTTTTTTTTTGCCTTATCTGTATTTAATTGGTGTAATAATTATTCATTGGTATGTTATATATTAGGTGATGTGAATATTCATATTGTCTAGCATTACGCAAAGCTAGCTAGCATTACTCAAAGCTAGCTAGCTAGTTACTGTACCTTGCCATTTTTCTCTCCGTAACTAAGCTAGCTATGTTAACCCGTAGATTAGACAGTTGTTTCATCAGTTTATTCAAAGAATGTTAGCTAATTAGCTATTTGCCACATTAAGCAAGACAATTTCCTTTGTTAAAATAAGCTAGTTTCTAGATAGCTATTAATTTTTATACTAAAGTAGTACATTATATTTTTATTAATATTTTATCATTTGTAGTGTCACAACTTCATCCCCCCGAAACTTTAGCTACTGTATATAGGGCACTTTTTCTGGGCACTTTTTACAATAGCTGTAGTAGGCTTATATCTAGGTGACTTTAATATGGATATCTATTGATTACTTCCTGACGTAATAGTACAGCAAATGGAACACATTATACACGCTCACTCAAACGGTGTGATAGAGACTGTCTTTTAACAACAGCATTATGGTGCTCCTGAAAGAGGTTGAGTTTATCCAGATATTTTGTAATCCTGTATCTGCCTTTCACAGGGGCGTGGAGAATAAACCAGAGCTCCAGCGTGTATTAGAGCAAAGGAAGAGAGATCAGATGATCAAACAGAGAAAGCAAGAGGAAGAGGCTCGGAAGAAGATCTCACCTCTGGAGCAAGAGCTTCTCAAGAGACACAAACAACTGGAGGAGGTGAAATTCCTGTGATGTTCTTCTTATGATTTTTTTGGAGGCTATACTGTACCATCTCAAGAGAGTCCTCCCCAACCCCCTTATAAAAATTAATAATGGTTTGCCAACAGTCCGCTTTAAAGATATTGGAATGGCAAGGCCAAAGTTTAATTTGTTTTTACATGAGAAGGTAAAATTCACATATCGGCTTAGGTAACCTGATATTTACATCTAGGCAAGTTAAACAGTTTAGAACATGGCACATTTTTTGTTTAAACCCACAACTTTTTTTTAAGTGGTCAAAAACTATTAGAACAGTTGTTTCCTGTTGCACAGCTGTGCCCAGGTGTGTTAGACTGTTGGATTGTTCAAATAGTTTATAGCACTTAATATGTACTTTTGGTTTCAGCAGTGGGTTTTGTCTATGAATTTATTGTTAAAAAGGATAAACCAACATAAAGACTAGAGAGATGTCTATGGGAGAAATAACTATTAATTATCAATTAAGCATTTAATTCTAAAGGTTAAAAGAGGGAAAGTTGATCAGAGCAACAAGACAACAATTTTGAATGTCTTAAAAGAATTAAACACCAGTGGGGGGCTAACAAACAAACAAATCGGCAAAGGAAAACAACAATACTATACTTGATGATAGTGACATCTATTACAACCTTGAAGGTGTGAAGGTATCACAATCCACCATTTGAAGAAGATTTTGACAAAACAAATATAGATGCCATAACACGCGATGCAAACCAATTATCATTAAGAAAGAATCAGAAAGACAAATTGGAATTTGCAAAGAAATACAGTGATGAGACACAAAAGGTCTATAACTCCTGGTTATGCATGGCTGTTTCTGGAACAGGACCACTCTTCCTTACTGATGGTGTAACTCATGATGGTAGGAGCAGAATGGTCCTGTCATTCCAATACTTTTGGAGGGATCTGTAAAACATTTATGTTGTATGATAGTTGTAACTACATAATCAGACTTGTTGGCATTTAAAATCATAATTTCAGGTGTTTTCATTATTTTCTCACAAGCTTCACAAGAGATTGGCGATGATTCTAGAGTCTGTTGGGGCCCCAGAAAAAACTTTGCAGATTGCCTTTCCACCAAGTATTCATCAACATTATTTTATAAATAAGTTTGTCAGCCCTTGAAGGCCTCCAATTGCTCTGGGGCCCCAGGCAGTTGCCTGCCTTGCCTGTTGTCAAGCAGCACCTCTGGTGAGAGAAGGTCCCAAGTAGAACCATGAAAAAAAACTTTCCTTTTTTGAAGAACCATTTACGAGCATCATTTTCTAATAGTGTAAATGGTGTGTGTTTCCTAGCTGGAGCGGGAGCAGGAGCGTCAGGAGGAGAGCTCTCAAAGTGCTCCTGAATTCATCAAGGTCAAAGAGAATCTTCGAAGAACATCGGTCATGAGCACTGAAGAGAAAGAGGTGTAGAGGATGAAACCGGAATAGATCTCTGTGCTTCTTCCTCTCGCTTTCTGTCTTTCTCTATTTCTCTGTCTTACACAAATATATGTTCCTTCTGGACAAAACATGTGACTCCAGAATTCTAAGATGGGTGTCAAAATAGAAGACAGAAAAGACTGAGAAATTAAGATTGTTTGGATGGATTCAGACTTTTTCTGCAAGTCTTTTATTATGAGACAGATCTGCTAGTTGGAGGTGATGACGTTGTGTTTCTCTGCAGAGGCATCAGAGCGTCTTTAATTAACTTCTAACGTAAGATCTTTACACCGTATACAATCAGTATTATTGCATATTGTTGGATTCCCAACTGCCAAGTGCACTGCACATCCCAGATATTTGAGGAATTGTTGGCTGGAATACAATGTTATTGTGGGGTTTTTTTTCTGATGTATAACAATCAGCACAAGTCACTTTTGTTCATAAATGGAATGAAATAACTTTTCACTTCTGATGTGAATACATTTAAAAAGCTGCATGTGCGTGCAAGATGTTGGCTAAAATCAGACCGGATCTCAATTACTGTGAGACGACAATAACTCAGTGACGGCAGACCTGCCTACCTGGATGAGGAGTAATGCTTAGCCTTGCTGAAAGGGGGGGATGCAGTAAAAACAAGGATATCACTGTAAATTTTTGACATACTCCTCCACTTTTTTTAAGAGGCTTGCGAATTCCTTTCAGAGAAACTTTAAAATTGTTTCACATGGCCTGAGATTTTCTCACTGTTGATCTGCTGCTTAGATCGCTTAAGGGTTTCTGAACAATGACCATTGTCGTGTTAATTGTTTTTGAAATGCTAGGTGTTCCGACATTTTTTCCCCTTTTTTTCATTTTTAGCCAAAAACCAAAAGTGCCGGTTTTGACCATTTTTTAAAGTCAGGTTAAGAGAACTAAAGAATATAGGCAAAAACTTTACTATTGATGGAAAGAGGTAAGGGCTTCCAGGGAGTGTCAATTAATATTGCAATTTTCAAACCACTTACATAACTGTAAATCATAACAGAATCATACAATATACTGTATACCTTTTAGACTGCTTTTTATTTCAGTCATAGCTCATCCTTTTGTATTATCGTACGATGTTACACTGTGAATCTCCTCAAAATGCATGAAGGTTGGCAGGTCTGTCATGATCACAACCCAGGATTTTTTTTTGTTAAAGGTGTGTTGTGATGCCTAAATGTCTCTGTTCTTTTTTTCCGTGCCTTTATGAGAGCTACAGAACAGACCGTGCAGGCAAAGCGCCTGACCGTTCCTGCATTCCAATCAGTGTATCACTATGTAGTGTGCATCAGAATAGTTATGTGACATATAAGTTAATGATGCATCATATAAAGCATGGTGTGTGTGTGTGTGTGTGTGTGTGTGTGTGTGTGTATCTGTGAAAGAGAAGGAATGAAAGCGTGAGAGGGAGCGAGAGGGGGTAAAACACAAAAGGATAATCAGGAATCAAATTCGCACACTAGATTAAACTGTTCATGACTTTACATTTACATATAAAGTAGACATTCAGTATAAATATTTTTTTTCTTTCTTTCTTCGTTTTTTACCCTGATGTTTTAGTCATAATTGTGGTTGTTTAGAAAAAAAATATGGAATAAAAATATATGTGAATATATATTTTTGCTTTTATTAGTTTCTAAAGTCAACTCAAGTAACATATAAAAAATACATTTGAATAACAGTCAATATTAAAATCATGTTTGTTTTATTATTGCTTTATGCTTTTATGATGTAAAATATTGGTTCATTGAATGCCATACACTGACACGGTTTTGTTCTGTATTATTTCAACACCTTCAATTAATCAAATTAATGACTTTTTGATTGTTATCAACAAATGAAGGCACATAGACTAACACACAATTGTATAATTATAGTGGCAAAAGTGATATTACTTTATATAAAATAAACTAAAAGTGATACTATAACATGGGCTGTTCACATTTTTTTAGTGAAAAGTTGTTCTTGTTATAGCTGAAAGAAAGTACACACAAAATGTGTTCCATTGAGTCACCCCAGCCATTTCACAATGTGCTATCGAGTTCAGTTGCACTCTTAACTGCTCTCTTCAAACACTGCCAGACATCTAGACCTCAGTGCAAGACTTGAGAATCACAGCTTCCTGCACAGGGAATTTCACAAGCCTCCAAAGTGAAACCATAGAGAATAATGGGCTTGTAAGAGTCATCTCAAGCAGCAGCCTCAGCAGACACTGCAAACAAACACCGGAGAGAGTGTTACGCCTGGCACATCCCAGATTCCTGTATACGGGTTATCATGGTCAGTTTCATCCTAATGGCTCTTCGAATGGACCGTGTTTTGTTTTTTGTTTTTTTTTCAGTGGAATGTCTCCATCTTTGCCTCCTGTCCAGCTTCTCGATGACTCCCTAATTAGAGGCGCAGGTAACACTACACCCCAAAATCACAAGACCCTTTGTCCATGCAACCACTCTATCCACCTTCAATCTGTATAATCCTGAAAAATCTACAGGATCCGATCTGTCATGCTCTGGTGAACAAAAGAGAAATTGTTCAAGGTGGGATGCCGCTGAACCTGAACTGAATGATGGCACGGCTGAAGTAGTAGACCTGAACTGGAGCAGGTAACCGAACCGCATCGGGCTCCAGACACAGAACAGGTGTGTGATCTAAAGAGGAAAAGATACTTCTAGGCGTTTAGTCCGATTCCTCTAACAGCTTCATCGATAGCTTCATGGTCTCTGAAGGATTTCAGTTAAAATATGTCTCCTTGGCACAGTCGCTTCTTACCTTCAGCTGTTAAAAAAAAAGCTTTAGAGATTAAGTCCACCTTAGGATGACGTGAGCATCTTTGAGGGCTTTGGGTTTTAAACACATGCTCCTTGAAAGGATCAAGTTCAAGATTATCAAGTTTAAAATAGATAACAAACCATAAAATGTAAAGTAAAATACATTTCAATATTTAATAGGGTAAGGGGGTGGCACGGTGGTGTAGTGGTTAGCACTGTCGCCTTGCACCTCCAGGGTCCGGGTTCGATTCCCGGCCAGGCTCAATTCCCGTCTCTGTGTGCATGGAGTTTGCATGTTCTTTCCTGTGCTTCATTCCAAGGACATGTAGGTAAGGTTATTTGACGTTCCCAAATTGCCCGTAGTGTGTGTGCCCTGCGATGGATTGGCACCCTGTCCTTTTTTTGTCCATTTAAAAAAAGAATGGTTAAATGTTCTAGATTTTACAAATACAACATTTCTTAATGGCTAGAGAATCAACAAATAGGGTTATTAGCATTGCCTTTAACTTAAACATTATTGGATTTAATCATACCTGTTTTGGATTAAAGTTCGCTGGTTTCCTTCCATTTCTTTCCATTCCCACTCTATACACCCAATATTACATATCCACCATGATATGATGACACGGAGAAAATGGTTACTGATGGTCAATAATGAGTGGATGGTTCTATCTGCTATTCACCCTACATTTAGACAGAACTTTTCACTGATCAGCTTATGGCTTATTCATTTAAAAAATGAACATTATAACCACCTAAGTTTTGGTTCCCCTTTTGCCATCAGCGCAGCTCTGGCATCCTGGGACTTTGCATTGCAGACCCCCTGGTGCTGTGCTGTGGTGTCTTTTGGTTGCGAGGTGGGGCAGAACATTTTAGAAAATATTTTTTTAGCACATCCAATGGGTGCTTAACTGGATTGAGATCTGGAAATTAGAGACTCGGTCGGCAGCCCTGGTTTCTTTGCCTGCTGTAGCCAGCATTTATTTTTTAGCAATTTGTGCTGTATTGGCTTTTCTGTGGAATCAGCCAGACGGGCTGGACTGTTATGTGGTATTATTATTATGGCTATTCAGTACCAGGGTCACTAGTATTCAATAGTTGTACTTTGTCACTGCAATATTTGCCTGAAGAGCTATTCTCCCTAATAAAGCTAAAGACTATGACACCTATAAGTTGCTCTGTTCCACTATTATACAGGGATTTTTTTTTTTTTTTTTACATTTGGCCCTACCTAAAAAGAAAAAACCCTCAACCTTCCACATATTACATACAGTATGATTCCAAGCTAAGCACAATGTCCAGCACCTACAGTATCGAATGTCCTTGGCTAGTGCTTGGTGTTCAATATCCCTTAGTCACTGTGTTAAATACCAGGCAAATCATCTTTTGAACCTCAAATCGCTTGCCCTGGTGAACAGTGGGTTGGGTTATAGAAATGTAATGCTACTACAGGTGTACCAGAAGGGTAGAAGGTTGAGGACACACCCCTATAGGTAGTGGATGGGTGGAGCCTGGCGGATAGATACACTACAAAGTTGTAGCGCTTGGACATAGTGTACAGTACAAGCACTCTGAGGAAAAAGGAAGAGATGGGAAGACAGGGAGAGCTGGCTGCATCTCTGCTTATCCTGGTACTCATGGCCTACATCAGTAAAGCAGGTAATGCAATGTTATAGTGGTCTCATGGAGTTTCAAGTTTAAAAAAATATATAATCTTTTGTTTTTTCTAGGGAATAAGCATTAATGAGTTTCTGCTCAATTAAGCAGGGCTGGAAATGAACTTTCTAAAGTGGACTCTCGCCAGCCATTTCCTTAAGTAGTTATTACTTCCAGTAAATACTTAAGTGTCTTGAGAAGAGAAGAATCTTTATAATTGCTACAGTACATAATAGTCTTGAGAATACTGGAATAAAGAGACTAAGAAATTGGTTAAGTATAATTAAGGATAGGTCTTTTCTCTTAAGAGAAGTTTCCGCTAATAGAACAAGCAAATGTAATCACATATACTTTTTTAAGACTTAAATGTAA